>NW_027094539.1:0-80387 GCF_029207755.1 Chamaea fasciata
GCACCCCCAGGGACACCAAGGGGAAAGCCAGAGCACCCCAAGGACAGCCAGGGCACCCCAGGGACACCCAGGGCACCCCCAGGGACACCTACGGGACAGCAAGGGCACCCCCAGGGACACCCTGGGCACCCCCAGGGACACCGAGGGGACAGCCAGGGCACCCCAGGGACACGTAGGGGACCTCCAAGGCATCCCCAGGGACACCCTGGGCACCCCCAGGGACACGTAGGGGACAGCCAGGGCACCCCAGGGACACCTAGGGGACCTCCAAGGCATCCCCAGGGACACCCTGGGCACCCCCAGAGACCCCTAGGGGACAGCCAGGGCACCCCGAGGGACACCAGGGCACCCCCAGGGACACCTACGGGACAGCCAGGGAACCCTAGGGACACCTAAGGGACACCCTGGGCACCCCCAGGGACACCAAGGGGACCCCCCAGGGACACCTAGGGGACAGCCAGGGCACCCCAGGGACACCCTGGGCGCCCCCAGGGACACGTAGGGGACAGGCAGGGCACCCCCAGAGACCCCAAGGGGACATCCAGAGCACCCCAGGGACAGCCAGGGCACCCCCAGGGACACCTACGGGACAGCCAGGGAACCCTAGGGACACCTAAGGGACACCCTGGGCACCCCCAGGGACACGTAGGGGACAGCCAGGGCACCCCAGGGACACCTAGGAGACCTCCAAGGCATCCCCAGGGACAACCTGGGCACCCCCAGAGACCCCTAGGGGACAGCCAGGGCACCCCGAGGGACACCAGGACACCCCCAGGGACACCTAGGGGACAGCAAGGGCGCCCCCAGGGACACCCTGGGCACCCCCAGGGACACGTAGGGGACAGCCAGGGCACCCCAGGGACACCCTGGGCGCCCCCAGGGACACTTAGGGGACAGCCAGGGCACCCCGAGGGACACCAGGGCACCCCCAGGGACACCTAGGGGAAAGCCAGGGCACCCTAGGGACGGCCAGGGCTCCCTCAGGGACACCGAGGGCACAGCCAGGGCACCCTGGGGACAGCCAGGGCAACCCCCGGGACACGTAGAGGACAGCCATGGTACCCCCGGGACAGCCAGGGCACCCCCAGGGACACGTAGGGGACAGCCAGGGCACCCCAGGAACACCCTGGGCACCCCCAGGGACTCCGAGGGGACAGCCAGGGCACCCCAGGGACACCTAGGGGACCTCCAAGGCATCCCAGGGACACCCTGGGCACCCCCAGGGACACCTAGGGGACAGCCTGGGCACCCCCAGGGACACCCAGGGCAACCCTCAGGGACACCTAGGGGACAGCCAGGGCACCCTAGGGACAGCCAGGGCACCCCCTGGGCCACCTAGGGAACAGCCAGGTCACCCAAGGGACACGTAGGGGACAGCCAGGGCACCCCCAAGGACACCTAGGGGACACGCAGGGTACCCCCAGGGACAACGAGGGGACAGCCATGGCACACCCAGGGACAGCCAGGGCACTCCAGGGACACCAAGGACACAGCCAGGGCACCCTACGGACAGCCAGGGCACCCCCAGGGACACCAAGGGCACAGCCAGGGCACCCTAGGGACAGCCAGGGCACCCCCAGGGACACCAAGGGCACAGCCAGGGCACCCTAGGAACAGCCAGGGCACCCCCAGGGACACCAAGGGCACAGACAGGGCACCCTAGGGACACCAAGGGGACAGCCAGGGCACCCCCAGGGACACCTAGGGGACAGGCAGGGCACCCCCAGGGACACCTAGGGGACAGCCAGGGCCCCCCCAGGGACAGCTAGGGGACAGCCAGGGCCCCCCCAGGGACACCTAGGGGACAGGCAGGGCACCCCCAGGGACACCGAGGGGAAAGACAGGGCACCCCAGGGACACCCAGGGCACCCCCAGGGACACTTAGGGGACAGCCAGGGCACCCCCAGAGACACCGAGAGGACAGGCAGGGCACCGCCAGGGACAACTTGGGGACAGCCAGGGCACCCCAGGGACAGCCAGGGCACCACCAGGGACACCTAGGGGACCTCCAGAGCACACCCAGGGACACCCAGGGCACCCCCAGGGACACCTAGGGGACAGCCAGGGCCCCCCCAGGGACACCTAGGGGACAGCCAGGGCACCCCAGGCACACCCAGGGCACCCCCAGGGACACCTAGGGGACAGCCAGGGCACCCTAGGGACAGCCAGGGCACCCCCAGGGACACCGAGGGCACAGCCATGCCACCCTAGGGACAGCCAGGGCACCCCGAAGGCCACCTAGGGGACACGCAGGGACACCAAGGGCACAGCCAGGGCACCCTCAGGGACACCCAGGGCACCCCAAGGGACACCTAGGAGAAAGCCAGGGCACCCCAGGGACACCCAGGGCACCCCAAGGGCCGCCTAGGGGACAGCCAGGGCACCCCGAGGGACACCTAGGGGACAGCCATGGCACCCCCAGGGACACCTAGAGGACAGGCAGGGCACCCCCTGGGCACCCCAGGGATACCCAGGGCACCCCCAGGGACAGCTAGGGGACAGCCCGAGCACCCCAAGGACAAACAGGGCACCCCCAGGGACACCTAGGGGACAGCCAGGGCACCCCAGGGACACCAAGGGGACAGCCAGGGCACCCCCAGGGAAACCTAGGGGACAGCCAGGGTACCCCAGGGACACCCAGGGCACCCCCAGGAACACCTACGGGACAGCAAGGGAACCCCAGGGACACACTGGGCACCCCCAGGGACACCTAGGGGACATTCAGGGAATTCCAGGGACACGTACGGGACAGCCAGGGAACCGCAGGTTCACCCAGGGCACCCCCAGGGACACCTAGAGGACAGGCCGGGCACCCCCAGGGACACCGAGGGGACAGACAGGGCCCCCCCAGGGACAACTAGAGGATAGGCAGGGCGCCCCCAGGGCACCCCAGGGACACCCAGGGTACCCCCAGGGACACGGAGAGGACAGCCATGGCACCCCAGGGACAGCCAGGGCACCCCCAGGGACAGCTAGGGGACAGCCAGAGCACCCCAAGGACAGCCAGGGCACCCCCAGGGACACCTAGGGGACAGCCAGGGCACCCCCAGGGAAACCTAGGGGACAGCCAGGGCACCCCCAAGGACACCTAGAGGACAGGCAGGGCACCCCCACGGCACCCCAGGGACACCCAGGGACACCTAGGGGACAGCCAGGGCATCCCCAGGGACACCTAGAGGACAGCCAGGGCATTCCCAGGGACACCCAGGTCACCCCCAGGGACACCTAGGGGACAGCCAGGGCACCCCAGGCACACACAGGGTACCCCCAGGGACACCTAGGGGACAGCTACGGCACACTAGGGACAGCCCGGGCACCCCCAGGGACACCGAGGGGACAGCCTGGGCACCCCCAGAGACACCGAGGGCACAGCCAGGGCACCCTGGGGACAGCCAGGGCACCCCCAGGGACACCTAGGGGACAGGCAGGTCACCCCCAGGGGACACCTAGGGGACAGCCAGGGCACCCTAGGGACAGCCAGGGCACACCCAGGGACACCTTGGGAACAGGCATGGCACCCCCAGGGACACCTAGGGGACAGGCACGGCACCCCCAGGGCACCCCAGGGACACCCAGGGCTCCCCCAGGGACACCAAGGGGACAGCCAGGGCACCCCAGGGACACCAAGGGTACCCCCTGGGACAGCAAGGGGACAGACAGGGCACCCCCAGGGACACCGAGGGGAAAGCCAGGGCACCCCCAGGGACACCTAGGGGAAGGCCGGACACCCCCAGGGACACCTAGGGGACAGCCCGGGCAGCCCCAGGGACATTTAGGGGACAGCCAGGGCACTCCAGGGACACCCAGGGCACCCCCAGGGACATTTAGGTGACAGCCAGGGCACTCCAGGGACACCCAGGGCACCCCCAGGGACACGAAGGGGACAGGCAGAGAACCCCCAGGGACACCTAGGGGATGGCCAGGGCCCCCCCAGCGACAGCTACGGGACAGGCAGGGCACCCCCAGTGCACCTCAGGGACACCCAGGGCACCCCCAGGGACACCAAGGGGACAGCCAGAGCACCCCAAGGACAGCCAGGGCACCCACAGGGACACCTAGGGGACAGCCAGGGCACCCCAGGGACACCTAGGGGACAGCCAGGGCAGCCCCAGGGACACCTAGGGGACAGCAAGGGCACCCCGAGGGACACCCAGGGCACTCCCAGGGACACGTAGGGGACAGCCAGGGCACCCCAGGGACACCCAGGGCACCCCCAGGGACACGTAGGGGACAGCCAGGGCACCCCAGGGACACCCTGGGCGCCCCCAGGGACACCTAGGGGACAGCCAGGGCACCCCGAGGGACAGGGAGGGCACCCCCAGGGACACCGAGGGGACAGGCAGGGCACCCCCACAGACCCCTAGGGGACAGACAGGGCACCATAGGGACAGACATGGCACCCCCAGGGACACTGAGGGGGCAGGCAGGGAACCCTAGGGACAGCCAGGGCACCCCCAGAGACACCGAGGGCACAGCCAGGGCACCCTGGGGACAGGCAGGGCACCCCCAGGGACACCTAGGGGACAGGCATGGCACCCCCAGGGACACGTAAATGACAGGCAGGGCACCCTAGGGAACAGCCAGGGCACCCCAGCGACACGTAGGGCACAGCCAGGGCACCCCCAAGGACACCTAGGGGACACGCAGGGTACCCCCAGGGACAACGAGGGGACAGCCATGGCACCCCCAGGGACACCTTGGGGACAGCCAGGGCACCCTAAAGACAGCCAGGGCACCACCAGGGACACCAAGGGCACAGCCAGGTCACCCTAGGGACAGCCAGGGCACCCCCAGGGACACCAAGGGCACAGACAGGGCACCCTAGGGACACCAAGGGGACAGCCAGGGCACCCCCAGGGACACCATGGGCACGGACAGGGCACCCTAGGGACACCAAGGGGAGAGCCAGGGCACCCTAGGGACAGCCAGGGCACACCCAGGGACACCTAGGGGACAGGCATGGCACCCCCAGGGACACGTAGGGAACAGGCAGGGCACCCCCAGGGCACCCCAGGGACACCCAGGGCTCCCCCAGGGACACCAAGGGGACAGCCAGGGCACCCCCAGGGACACCTAGGGGACAGCCAGGGCACCCCAGGGACACCCAGGGCAACCCTGGGACACCAAGGGGACAGACAGGGCACCCCCAGGGACACCGAGGGGAAAGCCAGGGCACCCCCAAGAAAACCTAGGGAACACGCAGGGTACCCCCAGGGACAACGAGGGGACAGCCATGGCACCCCCAGGGACACCTAGGGGACAGCCAGGGCACCCTAGGGACAGCCAGGGCACCCCCAGGGACACCAAGGGCACAGCCAGGGAACCCTAGGGACAGCCAGGGCACCCCAAGGGACACCAAGGGCACAGACAGGGCACCCTAGGGACACCAAGGGGACAGCCAGGGCACCCCCAGGGACACCTAGGGGACAGGCAGGGCACCCCCAGAGACCCCTAGGGGACAGCCAGGGCCCCCCAGGGACACCCAGGGCACCCCCAGGGACACCTAGCGGACAGCCAGGGCGTCCCCAGGGACACCCAGGGCAACCCCAGGGACACCTAGAGGACAGACAGGGCACCCCAGGCAAACCCACGGCACCCCCAGGGGCACCTAGGGGACAGCCAGGGCACCCTAGGGACAGCCAGGGCACCCCCAGGGACACCAAGGGCACAGACAGGGCACCCTAGGGACACCAAGGGGACAGCCAGGGCACCCCCAGGGACACCAAGGGCACGGACAGGGCACGCTAGGGACACCAAGGGGAGAGCCAGGGCACCCTAGGGACAGCCAGGGCACACCCAGGGACACCTAGGGGACAGGCATGGCACCCCCAGGGACACCTAGGGAACAGGCAGGGCACCCCCAGGGCACCCCAGGGACACCCAGGGCTCCCCCAGGGACACCAAGGGGACAGCCAGGGCACCCCAGGGACACCAAGGGGACAGCCAGGGCACCCCCAGGGACACCTAGGGGACAGCCAGGGCACCTCAGGGACACCCAGGGCACCCCCAGGGACACCGAGGGGAAAGCCAGGGCACCCACAAGGACACCTAGGGGACACGCAGGGTACCCCCTGGGACACCGAGAGGACAGGCAGGGCACCCCCAGGGACACCTTGGGGACAGCCAGGGCACCCCAGGGACAGCCAGGGCACCCCCAAGGACACCTAGGGGACCTCCAGGGCACCCCTAGGGACACCCAGGGCAATCCCAGGGCCACCCAGGGGACAACCAGGGCACCCCAGGGACAGCGAGGGCACCCCCAGGGACACCCAGGGCACCCCCAGGGACACCTAGGGGACAGCCAGGGCACCCCCAGGGACACCCAGGGCACCCCCAGGGACACCTAGGGGACAGCCAGGGCACCCGCAGGGACACCTAGGGGAGAGGCAGGGCACCCCCAGGGACACCTAGGGGACAGCCAGGGCACCCCCAGGGACACCTAGGGGACAGCCAGGGCACCCCCAGGGACACCTAGGGGACAGCCAGGGCACGCCAGGGACTGCCAGGGCACCCCTAGGGACACCTAGGGGACAGCCAGGACACCCTAGGGACAGCCTGGGCACCCCCAAGGACACCAAGGGCACAGCCAGGGCACCCCCTGGGCACCCCAAGGACAGTCAGGGCACCCCCAGGGACACCAAGGGGACAGCCAGGGCACCCCCAGGGACACCCAGAGCACCCCCAGGGACACCTAGGGGACAGCCAGGACCCCCCAGGGACACCTAGGGGACAGGCAGGGCACCCCCAGGGACACCGAGGGGACAGCCAGGGCACCCCCAGAGACCCCTAGGGTACAGCCAGCGCACTCCCAGGGACACTCTGGGCACCCACAGGGACACCTTGGGGACAGTCAGGACACCCTAGGGACAGCCAGGGCACACCAGGGACACCCAGGGCACCCCCTGGGACACCAAGGGGACAGGCAGGGCACCCCCAGGGACACCTACGGGACAGCCAGGGCACCCCCAGGGACATTTAGGGGATAGCCAGGGCACTCCAGGGACACCCAGGGCATCCCCAGGGACACCTAGGGGACAGCCAAGGAACCCCCAGGGACACCCACGGAACCCCCAGGGACACCTAGGGGACAGGCAGGGAACCCCCAGGGACACCTAGGGGACAACCAGAGCACCCTCAGGGACACCGAGGGCACCCCCAGGGACACCTAGGGGACAGGCAGGGCACCCCAGGGACACCTAGGGGACAGCCAGGGCCCCCCCAGGGACACCTAGGGGACAGCCAGGGCACCCCAGGGACACCCAGGGCACCCCCAGGGACACCTAGGAACCAGCCAGGGCACCCTAGGGACAGCCAGGGCACCCCCAGGGACACCTAGGGCACAGGCAGGGCACCCCCAGGGACACCTAGGGGACATCCAGGGCACCCCCAAGGACACCTAGGGGAAAGGCAGGGTACCCCCAGGGACACCGAGGGGACACCCAGAGCACCCCCAGGGACACGTAGAGGACAGCCATGGAACCCCAGGGACAGCCAGGGCACCCCCAGGGACAGCTAGGGGAAAGACAGGGCACCCCCAGGGACACCAAGGGCACCCCCAGGGACACCTACGGGACAGCAAGGGCACCCCCAGGGACACCCTGGGCACCCCCAAGGACACCGAGGGGACAGCCAGGGCACCCCAGGGACACGTAGGGGACCTCCAAGGCATCCCCAGGGACACCCTGGGCACCCCCAGGGACACGTAGGGGACAGCCAGGGCACCCCGAGGGACACCAGGGCACCCCCAGGGACACCTACGGGACAGCCAGGGAACCCTAGGGACACCTAAGGGACACCCTGGGCACCCCCAGGGACACCAAGGGGACCCCCCATGGACACCTAGGGGACAGCCAGGGCACCCCAGGGACACGTAGGGGACAGGCAGGGCACCCCCAGAGACCCCAAGGGGACATCCAGAGCACCCCAGGGACAGCCAGGGCACCCCCAGGGACACCTACGGGACAGCCAGGGAACCCTAGGGACACCTAAGGGACACCCTGGGCACCCCCAGGGACACGTAGGGGACAGCCAGGGCACCCCAGGGACACCTAGGGGACCTCCAAGGCATCCCCAGGGACACCCTGGGCACCCCCAGAGACCCTTAGGGGACAGCCAGGGCACCCCGAGGGACACCAGGACACCCCCAGGGACACCTAGGGGACAGCAAGAGCGCCCCCAGGGACACCCTGGGCACCCCCAGGGACACGTAGGGGACAGCCAGGGCACCCCAGGGACACCCTGGGCGCCCCCAGGGACACTTAGGGGACAGCCAGGGCACCCCGAGGGACACCAAGGCACCCCCAGGGACACCTAGGGGAAAGCCAGGGCACCCTAGGGACGGCCAGGGCTCCCTCAGGGACACCGAGGGCACAGCCAGGGCACCCTGGGGACAGCCAGGGCAACCCCCGGGACACGTAGAGGACAGCCATGGCACCCCCGGGACAGCCAGGGCACCCCCAGGGACACGTAGGGGACAGCCAGGGCACCCCAGGAACACCCTGGGCACCCCCAGGGACTCCGAGGGGACAGCCAGGGCACCCCAGGGACACCTAGGGGACCTCCAAGGCATCCCAGGGACACCCTGGGCACCCCCAGGGACACCTAGGGTACAGCCTGGGCACCCCCAGGGACACCCAGGGCACCCCTCAGGGACACCTAGGGGACAGCCAGGGCACCCTAGGGACAGCCAGGGCACCCCCTGGGCCACCTAGGGAACAGCCAGGTCACCCAAGGGACACGTAGGGGACAGCCAGGGCACCCCCAAGGACACCTAGGGGACACGCAGGGTACCCCCAGGGACAACGAGGGGACAGCCATGGCACACCCAGGGACAGCCAGGGCACTCCAGGGACACCTAGGGCACAGCCAGGGCACCCTACGGACAGCCAGGGCACCCCCAGGGACACCAAGGGCACAGCCAGGGCACCCTAGGGACAGCCAGGGCACCCCCAGGGACACCAAGGGCACAGCCAGGGCACCCTAGGAACAGCCAGGGCACCCCCAGGGACACCAAGGGCACAGACAGGGCACCCTAGGGACACCAAGGGGACAGCCAGGGCACCCCAGGGACACCTAGGGGACAGGCAGGGCACCCCCAGGGACACCTAGGGGACAGCCAGGGCCCCCCCAGGGACAGCTAGGGGACAGCCAGGGCCCCCCCAGGGACAGCTAGGGGACAGGCAGGGCACCCCCAGGGACACCGAGGGGAAAGCCAGGGCACCCCAGGGACACCCAGGGCACGCCCAGGGACACTTAGGGGACAGCCAGGGCACCCCCAGAGACACCGAGAGGACAGGCAGGGCACCGCCAGGGACAACTTGGGGACAGCCAGGGCACCCCAGGGACAGCCAGGGCACCACCAGGGACACCTAGGGGACCTCCAGAGCACACCCAGGGACACCCAGGGCACCCCCAGGGACACCTAGGGGACAGCCAGGGCCCCCCAGGGACACCTAGGGGACAGCCAGGGCACCCCAGGGACACCCAGGGCACCCCCAGGGACACTTAGGGGACAGCCAGGGCACCCCCAGGGACACCTAGGGGACAGCCAGGGCACCCCAGGCACACCCAGGGCACCCCCAGGGACACCTAGGGGACAGCCAGGGCACCCTAGGGACAGCCAGGGCACCCCCAGGGACACCGAGGGCACAGCCATGCCACCCTAGGGACAGCCAGGGCACCCCGAAGGACACCTAGGGGACACGCAGGGACACCAAGGGCACAGCCAGGGCACCCTCAGGGACACCCAGGGCACCCCAAGGGACACCTAGGAGAAAGCCAGGGCACCCCAGGGACACCCAGGGCACCCCAAGGGCCGCCTAGGGGACAGCCAGGGCACCCCGAGGGACACCTAGGGGACAGCCATGGCACCCCCAGGGACACCCAGAGGACAGGCAGGGCACCCCCAGGGCACCCCAGGGATACCCAGGGCACCCCCAGGGACAGCTAGGGGACAGCCCGAGCACCCCAAGGACAAACAGGGCACCCCCAGGGACACCTAGGGGACAGCCAGGGCACCCCAGGGACACCAAGGGGACAGCCAGGGCACCCCCAGGGAAACCTAGGGGACAGCCAGGGTACCCCAGGGACACCCAGGGCACCCCCAGGGACACCTACGGGACAGCAAGGGAACCCCAGGGACACACTGGGCACCCCCAGGGACACCTAGGGGACATTCAGGGAATTCCAGGGACACGTACGGGACAGCCAGGGAACCCCAGGGGCACCCAGGGCACCCCCAGGGACACCTAGAGGACAGGCAGGGCGCCCCCAGGGCACCCCAGGGACACCCAGGGTACCCCCAGGGACACGGAGAGGACAGCCATGGCACCCCAGGGACAGCCAGGGCACCCCCAGGGACAGCTAGGGGACAGCCAGAGCACCCCAAGGACAGCCAGGGCACCCCCAGGGACACCTAGGGGACAGCCAGGGCACCCCCAGGGACACCTAGGGGACAGCCAAGGCACCCCCAGGGACACACTGGGCCCCCCAGGGACACGTAGGGGACAGCCAGGGCACCCTAGGGACACCCTGGGCACCCCCAGGGACACCTAGGGGACAGCCAGGGCACCCTAGGGACAGCCAGGGCACCCCCAAGACAGGAAGGTTACAGCCAGGGCACCCCCAGGGACACCAAGGGGACAGCCAGGGCACTCCCAGGGACACCCTGGGCACCCCCAGGGAAACCGAGGGGACAGCCAGGGCACCCCAGGGACACCTAGCTGACAGGGAAGGCAACCCCAGGGACACCTTGGGGACAGCCAGGGCACCCCCTGGGCACCCCAAGGACAGTCAGGGCACCCCCAGGGACACCGAGGGGACAGCCAGGGCACTCCAGAAACAGCCAGGGCACCCCCAGGGCACCATAGGGACAGCCAGGGCACCCCCAGGGACACCTAGGGGACAGCCAGGGGAACCCCCAGGGACACCTAGGGGACAGCCAGGGCACTGCAGGGTCAGCCAGGGCACCCCCAGGGCACCTCAGGGACACCCAGGGCAGCTCCACGGACACGTAGGGGACAGCCAGGGCACCCCCAGGGACACCTAGGGGACAGCCAGGGCCCCCCGAGGGACACCAAGGGGACAGCCAGGGCACACCAGGGACAGCCAGGGCCCCCCCAGGGACACCTAGGGGATAGCCAGCGCCCCCCCAGGGACACCCAGGGCACCCCCAGGGACACCGAGGGGAAAGCCAGGGCACTCCCAGGGACATTTAGGGGACTGCCAGGGCACTCCAGGGACACCCAGGGCACCCCCAGGGACACCTAGGGGACAGCCAGGGCACTCCCAGAGACCCCTAGGGGACAGCCAGGGCACCCCAGGGACACCTAGGGGACAGGCAGGGCACACCCAGGGACACCTAGGGGACACCCAGGGCACCCCCAAGGACACCTAGGGGACAGGCAGGGCACCCCAGGGACACCCATGGCACCCCGAACGACACCTAGGGGACAGGCAGGGCACACCCAGGGACACCTAGGTGACAGCCAGGGCACCCTAAAGACAGCCAGGGCACCCCCAGGGACACCTAGGGGAGAGGCAGGGCACCCCCAGGGACACCGAGGGGAGAGCCAGGGCACTCCCAGGGACATTTAGGGGACTGCCAGGGCACTCCAGGGACACCCAGGGCACCCCCAGGGACACCTAGGGGACAGCCAGGGCACCCCCAGGGAAACCTAGGGGACAGCCAGGGCACCCCCAAGGACACCTAGAGGACAGGCAGGGCACCCCCACGGCACCCCAGGGACACCCAGGGACACCTAGGGGACAGCCAGGGCATCCCCAGGGACACCTAGAGGACAGCCAGGGCATCCCCAGGGACACCCAGGTCACCCCCAGGGACACCTAGGGGACAGCCAGGGCACCCCAGGCACACACAGGGTACCCCCAGGGACACCTAGGGGACAGCCACGGCACACTAGGGACAGCCCGGGCACCCCCAGGGACACCGAGGGGACAGCCTGGGCACCCCCAGAGACACCGAGGGCACAGCCAGGGCACCCTGGGGACAGCCAGGGCACCCCCAGGGACACCTAGGGGACAGGCAGGTCACCCCCAGGGACACCTAGGGGACAGCCAGGGCACCCTAGGGACAGCCAGGGCACACCCAGGGACACCTAGGGGACAGGCATGGCACCCCCAGGGACACCTAGGGGACAGGCACGGCACCCCCAGGGCACCCCAGGGACACCCAGGGCTCCCCCAGGGACACCAAGGGGAAACCAAGGGCACCCCAGGGACACCAAGGGCACCCCCTGGGACACCAAGGGGACAGACAGGGCACCCCCAGGGACACCGAGGGGAAAGCCAGGGCACCCCCAGGGACACCTAGGGGAAGGCCGGACACCCCCAGGGACACCTAGGGGACAGCCAGGGCAGCCCCAGGGACATTTAGGGGACAGCTAGGGAACTCCAGGGACACCCAGGGCACCCCCAGGGACATTTAGGTGACAGCCAGGGCACTCCAGGGACACCCAGGGAACCCCCAGGGACACCTAGGGGACAGGCCAGGAACCGCCAGGGACACGTAGGGGACAGCCAGGGCACCCCCAGGGACACCCAGGGCACCCCCAGGGACACGAAGGGGACAGGCAGAGAACCCCCAGGGACACCTAGGGGATGGCCAGGGCCCCCCCAGGGACAGCTAGGGGACAGGCAGGGCACCCCCAGTGCACCTCAGGGACACCCAGGGCACCCCCAGGGACACCAAGGGGACAGCCAGAGCACCCCAAGGACAGCCAGGGCACCCACAGGGACACCTAGGGGACAGCCAGGGCACCCCAGGGACACCTAGGGGACAGCCAGGGCAGCCCCAGGGACACCTAGGGGACAGCAAGGGCACCCCCAGGGACACCCAGGGCACCCCCAGGGACACGTAGGGGACAGCCAGGGCACCCCAGGGACACCCAGGGCACCCCCAGGGACACGTAGGGGACAGCCAGGGCACCCCAGGGACACCCTGGGCGCCCCCAGGGACACCTAGGGGACAGCCAGGGCACCCCGAGGGACAGGGAGGGCACCCCCAGGGACACCTAGGGGACAGGCAGGGCACCCCCACAGACCCCTAGGGGACAGACAGGGCACCATAGGGACAGACATGGCACCCCCAGGGACACCGAGGGGGCAGGCAGGGAACCCTAGGGACAGCCAGGGCACCCCCAGAGACACCGAGGGCACAGCCAGGGCACCCTGGGGACAGGCAGGGCACCCCCAGGGACACCTAGGGGACAGGCATGGCACCCCCAGGGACACGTAAAGGACAGGCAGGGCACCCTAGGGACAGCCAGGGCACCCTCTGGGCCTCCTAGGGAACAGCCAGGGCACCCCAGCGACACGTAGGGCACAGCCAGGGCACCCCCAAGGACACCTAGGGGACACGCAGGGTACCCCCAGGGACAACGAGGGGACAGCCATGGCACCCCCAGGGACACCTTGGGGACAGCCAGGGCACCCTAGGGACAGCCAGGGCACCCCCAGGGACACCAAGGGCACAGACAGGGCACCCTATGGACACCAAGGGGACAGCCAGGGCACCCCCAGGGACACCAAGGGCACGGACAGGGCACCCTAGGGACACCAAGGGGAGAGCCAGGGAACCCTAGGGACAGCCAGGGCACACCCAGGGACACCTAGGGGACAGGCATGGCACCCCCAGGGACACCTAGGGAACAGGCAGGGCACCCCCAGGGCACCCCAGGGACACCCAGGGCTCCCCCAGGGACACCAAGGGGACAGCCAGGGCACCCCAGGGACACCAAGGGGACAGCCAGGGCACCCCCAGGGACACCTAGGGGACAGCCAGGGCACCCCAGGGACAACCAGGGCAACCCTGGGACACCAAGGGGACAGACAGGGCACCCCCAGGGACACCGAGGGGAAAGCCAGGGCACCCCAAAGGACACCTAGGGGACACGCAGGGTACCCCCAGGGACAACGAGGGGACAGCCATGGCACCCCCAGGGACACCTAGGGGACAGCCAGGGCACCCTAGGGACAGCCAGGGCACCCCCAGGGACACCAAGGGCACAGCCAGGGAACCCTAGGGACAGCCAGGGCACCCCAAGGGACACCAAGGGCACAGAGAGGGCACCCTAGGGACACCAAGGGGACAGTCAGGGCACCCCCAGGGACACCTAGGGGACAGGCAGGGCACCCCCAGAGACCCCAAGGGGACAGCCAGGGCCCCCCAGGGACACCCAGGGCACCCCCAGGGACACCTAGCGGACAGCCAGGGCGTCCCCAGGGACACCCAGGGCAACCCCAGGGACACCTAGAGGACAGACAGGGCACCCCAGGCACACCCACGGCACCCCCAGGGGCACCTAGGGGACAGCCAGGGCACCCCGAGGGACAGCAGGGCACCCCCAGGGACACCTAGGGGACAGCCAGGGCACCCTAGGGACAGCCAGGGCACCCCCAGGGACACCAAGGGCACAGACAGGGCACCCTAGGGACACCAAGGGGACAGCCAGGGCACCCCCAGGGACAGCAAGGGCACAGACAGGGCACCCTAGGGACACCAAGGGGACAGCCAGGGAACCCCCAGGGACACCAAGGGGACATCCAGAGCACCCCAGGGACACCCAAGGCAACCCCAGGGACACCTAGAGGACAGACAGGGCACCCCAGGCACACCAACGGCACCCCCAGGGACACCTAGGGGACAGCCAGGGCACCCCGAGGGACACCAGGGCACAACCAGGGACACCTAGGGGACAGCCAGGGCACCCCAGGGACAGCGAGGGCACCCCCAGGGACACCTAGGCGACCTCCAGGGACATCTAGGGGACAGCCAGGGCACCCCAGGGACAGCCAGGGCACCCCCAGGGACACCTAGGGGACAGCCAGGGCACCCCAGGGACAGCCAGGGCACCCCCAGGGACGCCTAGGGGACAGCCAGGGCCCCCCCAGGGACACTTAGGGGACAGCCAGGGCACCCCAGGGACACCCAGGGCACTCCCAGGGACACCTAGGAGACAGCCAGGGCACGCCAGGGACACCCAGGGCACCCCAGGGACACCTAGAGAACAGCCATGGCACCCCCAGGGACACCTAGGAGACAGCCAGGGCACGCCAGGGACACCCAGTGCACCCTCAGGGTCACTGAGGGGACAGCCATGGCACCGCAGGGACACCTAGGGCACAGCCAGGGCACCCTAGGGACAGCCAGGGCAGCCCAGGGACACGTACGGGACAGCCAGGGCACTCTCTGGGACACCAAGGACAGCCAGGGCACCCCAAGGACAGCCAGGGCCCCCCCAGGGACACCAAGGGGACAGCCAGGGCCCCCCCAGGGACACCTAGGGGACAGCCAGGGCTACCCAGGGACACCCAGGGCACCCTCAGGGACACTGAGGGGACAGCCATGGCACCGCAGGGACACCTAGGGCACAGCCAGGGCACCCTAGGGACAGCCAGGGCAGCCCAGGGACACCTACGGGACAGCCAGGGCACCCTCTGGGACACCAAGGACAGCCAGGGCACCCCAAGGACAGCCAGGGCCCCCCCAGGGACACCAAGGGGACAGCCAGGGGCCCCCCAGGGACACCTAGGGGACAGCCAGGGCTACCCAGGGACACCCAGGGCACCCCCAGGGACACTGAGGGGACAGCCAGGGCACCCTAGGGACAGCCATGGCACCCTAGGGACAGCCAGGGCACTTCCAGAGACACCGAGGGCACAGCCAGGGCACCCTGGGGACAGGCAGGGCACCCCCAGGGACACCTAGGGGACAGGCATGGCACCCCCAGGGACACGTAAAGGACTGGCAGGGCACCCTAGGGACAGCCAGGGCACCCTCTGGGCCTCCTAGGGAACAGCCAGGGCACCCCAGCGACACGTAGGGCACAGCCAGGGCACCCCCAAGGACACCTAGGGGACACGCAGGGTACCCCCAGGGACAACGAGGGGACAGCCATGGCACCCCCAGGGACACCTTGGGGACAGCCAGGGCACCCTAGGGACAGCCAGGGCACCCCCAGGGACACCAAGGGCACAGACAGGGCACCCTATGGACACCAAGGGGACAGCCAGGGCACCCCCAGGGACACCAAGGGCACGGACAGGGCACCCTAGGGACACCAAGGGGAGAGCCAGGGAACCCTAGGGACAGCCAGGGCACACCCAGGGACACCTAGGGGACAGGCATGGCACCCCCAGGGACACCTAGGGAACAGGCAGGGCACCCCCAGGGCACCCCAGGGACACCCAGGGCTCCCCCAGGGACACCAAGGGGACAGCCAGGGCACCCCAGGGACACCAAGGGGACAGCCAGGGCACCCCCAGGGACACCTAGGGGACAGCCAGGGCACCCCAGGGACAACCAGGGCAACCCTGGGACACCAAGGGGACAGACAGGGCACCCCCAGGGACACCGAGGGGAAAGCCAGGGCACCCCCAAGGACACCTAGGGGACACGCAGGGTACCCCCAGGGACAACGAGGGGACAGCCATGGCACCCCCAGGGACACCTAGGGGACAGCCAGGGCACCCTAGGGACAGCCAGGGCACCCCCAGGGACACCAAGGGCACAGCCAGGGAACCCTAGGGACAGCCAGGGCACCCCAAGGGCACAGAGAGGGCACCCTAGGGACACCAAGGGGACAGTCAGGGCACCCCCAGGGACACCTAGGGGACAGGCAGGGCACCCCCAGAGACCCCAAGGGGACAGCCAGGGCCCCCCAGGGACACCCAGGGCACCCCCAGGGACACCTAGCGGACAGCCAGGGCGTCCCCAGGGACACCCAGGGCAACCCCAGGGACACCTAGAGGACAGACAGGGCACCCCAGGCACACCCACGGCACCCCCAGGGGCACCTAGGGGACAGCCAGGGCACCCCGAGGGACAGCAGGGCACCCCCAGGGACACCTAGGGGACAGCCAGGGCACCCTAGGGACAGCCAGGGCACCCCCAGGGACACCAAGGGCACAGACAGGGCACCCTAGGGACACCAAGGGGACAGCCAGGGCACCCCCAGGGACAGCAAGGGCACAGACAGGGCACCCTAGGGACACCAAGGGGACAGCCAGGGAACCCCCAGGGACACCAAGGGGACATCCAGAGCACCCCAGGGACACCCAAGGCAACCCCAGGGACACCTAGAGGACAGGCAGGGCACCCCAGGCACACCAACGGCACCCCCAGGGACACCTAGGGGACAGCCAGGGCACCCCGAGGGACACCAGGGCACAACCAGGGACACCTAGGGGACAGCCAGGGCACCCCAGGGACAGCGAGGGCACCCCCAGGGACACCTAGGCGACCTCCAGGGACATCTAGGGGACAGCCAGGGCACCCCAGGGACAGCCAGGGCACCCCCAGGGACACCTAGGGGACAGCCAGGGCACCCCAGGGACAGCCAGGGCACCCCCAGGGACGCCTAGGGGACAGCCAGGGCCCCCCCAGGGACACTTAGGGGACAGCCAGGGCACCCCAGGGACACCCAGGGCACTCCCAGGGACACCTAGGAGACAGCCAGGGCACGCCAGGGACACCCAGGGCACCCCAGGGACACCTAGAGAACAGCCATGGCACCCCCAGGGACACCTAGGAGACAGCCAGGGCACGCCAGGGACACCCAGTGCACCCTCAGGGACACTGAGGGGACAGCCATGGCACCGCAGGGACACCTAGGGCACAGCCAGGGCACCCTAGGGACAGCCAGGGCAGCCCAGGGACACGTACGGGACAGCCAGGGCACTCTCTGGGACACCAAGGACAGCCAGGGCACCCCAAGGACAGCCAGGGCCCCCCCAGGGACACCAAGGGGACAGCCAGGGCCCCCCCAGGGACACCTAGGGGACAGCCAGGGCTACCCAGGGACACCCAGGGCACCCTCAGGGACACTGAGGGGACAGCCATGGCACCGCAGGGACACCTAGGGCACAGCCAGGGCACCCTAGGGACAGCCAGGGCAGCCCAGGGACACCTACGGGACAGCCAGGGCACCCTCTGGGACACCAAGGACAGCCAGGGCACCCCAAGGACAGCCAGGGCCCCCCCAGGGACACCAAGGGGACAGCCAGGGGCCCCCCAGGGACACCTAGGGGACAGCCAGGGCTACCCAGGGACACCCAGGGCACCCCCAGGGACACTGAGGGGACAGCCAGGGCACCCTAGGGACAGCCATGGCACCCTAGGGACAGCCAGGGCACCCCCAGAGACACCGAGGGCACAGCCAGGGCACCCTGGGGACAGCCAGGGCACACCCAGGGACACCTAAGGGACAGGCAGGGCACCCCCAGGGACACTGACGGGACAGCCAGGGCACCCCCAGAGACCCCTAGGGGACAGCCAGGGACCTCCTAGGGACACTCTTGGCACCCCAAGGGACACCTTGGGGTCAGCCAGGGCACCCCAGGGACACCCAGGGCACCCCCAGGGACACGGAGGGGACAGCCAGGGCACCCCCAGGGACACCTAGGGCAAGGCAGGACACCCCCAGGGACACCTAGGGGACAGGCAGGGCACCTCCAGGGACAGCCAGGGTACCCCCAGGGACACCTAGGGACAGTCAGGGCACCCCAGGGACACCTAGGGGACAGCCAGGGCACCCTAGGGACAGCCAGGGCACCCCGAGGGACACCTAAGTGACAGCCAGGGCACCCCAGGGACATCGAGGGACAGCCAGGAACCCCCTGGGACAGCCAGCTCACCCCCACAGCCGCCTCCACCTCCAGGAGCTATCAAAACCCTCCTCAGGTTCTTTGATGCCTCAAATGGGCCGCCCAAGCCTCCCGAATACCCCCCAAAGCACCCAAAGCAGCCCCCAGGACGCCCCCCAGACCCCCCACAACCCAAAAACCCCCTCCCCGACAACTCAGGACCCCCAGGATCCCCCCAAATCCGCGCCCCCCTCACCCTGAGGTCCCGTTTGAGCCGCTCCACGTTGCGGACAGGCACCAGCTCATCAAGCCCCAAGCACCAACACCTGCGGGACTGGGATGGACTGAGAGCACTGGGAGGGTGACCAGAGAAACCTGGGATGGACAAAGAGTGGACTGGGATGAACTGGGATGAACTGGCAGGCGTGTGGGGGTCCATGGTGGCCACTCGGTGCCTTACTGGTCTATACTGGGATGGGTCGGATGGCCCCAGGGGAGGGGGTGAGGCCACAATGGTCCAGACTGGGAGGGGAGTCACCATGGCGCCGGAGGCGGAGTCGAGGATACGAGACAGGCAAGGACACCTAGGGGACAGCCAGGGCAACCCAGGGACACCAGGGCCCTCCCAGGGACACCTAGGGGACAGCCAGGGAACCCCAGGGACACCCTGTGCACGCCCAGGGACACCCAGGGAACACCCAGGGACACCTAGGGGACAGCCAGGGCACCCTATGGACAGCCAGGGCACCCCCAGGGACACCAAAAGCACAGCCAGGGCACCCCCAGGGACACCGAGAGGACAGGCAGGGCACCCCCAGGGACACCTTGGGGACAGCCAGGGCACCCCAGGGACAGCCAGGGCACCCCCAAGGACACCTAGGGGACCTCGAGGGCACCCCCAGGGACACCCAGGGCAATCCCAGGGCCACCTAGGGGACAGCCAGGGCACCCCCAGGGGCACCCAGGGCACCCCCAGGGACACCTAGGGGACAGCCAGGGCACCCGCAGGGACACCAAGGGGAGAGGCAGGGCACCCCCAGGGACACCTAGGGGACAGCCAGGGCACTCCAGGGACTGCCAGGGCACCCCCAGGGACACCTAGGGGACAGCCAGGACACCCTAGGGACAGCCTGGGCACCCCCAAGGACACCAAGGGCACAGCCAGGGCACCCTCTGGGCACCCGAAGGACAGTCAGGGCACCCCCAGGGACACCTAGGGGAGAGGCAGGGCACCCCCAGGGACACCTAGGGACAGTCAGGGCACCCCAGGGACACCAGGGCCCCCCCAGGGACACGTAGGGGACAGCCAGGGCCCCCCCAGGGACACCCAGGGCACCCCCAGGGAAACCTAGGGGACAGCCAGGGCCCCCCCAGGGACACCCAGGGCACCCCCAGGGAAACCTAGGGTACAGCCAGGGCCCCACCAAGGACACCCAGGGCACCCCCAGGGAAACCTAGGGGACAGCCAGGGCCCCCCCAGGGACACCCAGGGCACCCCCAGGGACACCTAGGGGACAGCCAGGGCCCCCCCAGGGACACCTAGGGGACAGCCAGGGAACCCCAGGGACACCCTGTGCACGCCCAGGGACACCCAGAGCACACCCAGGGACACCAAGGGGACAGCCAGGGCACCCCCAGGGACACCTAGGGGACAGGCAGGGCACCCCCAGGGACACCTAGGGGACAGCCAGAGCACCCCAAGGACAGCCTGGTCACCCCCAGGGACACCTAGGGGACAGCCAGGGCACCCCAGGGACACCAAGGGGACACCCAAGGCACCCCCAGGGACACCTACGGGACAGCAAGGGCACCCCCAGGGACACCCTGGGCACCCCCAGGGACACGTAGGGGACAGCCAGGACACCCCAGGGACACCCTGGGCACCCCCAGGGACACCTAGGAGACAGCCAGGGCACCCTTAGGGACACCTAGGGGACAGGCAGGGCACCCCCAGGGACACCCAGGGCACCCCCAACGACACCTAGGGGACAGGCAGGGCACCCCCAGGGACACTGACGGGACAGCCAGGGCACCCCCAGGGACACCTAGGGGACAGCCAGGGCACCCCAGGGACACGCAGGGCACCCCCAGGGACACCTAGGGGAAAGCCAGGGCACCCGAGGGACACCTAGGGGAAGGCAGGACACCCCCAGGGACACCTAGGGGACAGCCAGGGCCCCCCCAGGGACACCTAGGGGACAGCCAGGGCACTCCAGGGACAGCCAGGGCACCCCCAGGGACACCTAGGGCACCCCCAGGGACACCTAGGGGACAGCCAGGGCACCCTAAAGACAGCCAGGGCACCTCCAGGGACACCTAGGGGACACCCAGGGCCCCCCCAGGGACACCTAGGGGACAGCCAGGGAACCCCAGGAACACCATGGGCACGCCAAGGGACACCTTGGGCACTCCCAGAGACACTGAGGGCCCAGCCAGGGCGCCCTAGGGACAGCCAGGGCACCCCCAGAGACACGTAGGGGACAGCCAGGGCACCATAGGGACAGGCAGGGCACCCACAAGGGACACCTAGGGGACAGGCAGGGCACCCCCAGGGACACTGACGGGACAGCCAGGGCACCCCAGGGACACCCAGGGCATCCCCAGGGACACCGAGGGGACAGGCAGGGCACCCTAGGGACAGCCATGGTACCCTAGGGACACCCAGGGCACCCCCAGAGACACCGAGGGCACAGCCAGGGCAACCTAGGGACAGCCAGGGCACCCCCAGGGACACCTAAGGGACAGGCAGGGCACCTCCAGGGACAGCCAGGGTACCCCCAGGGCACCCCAGGGACACCCAGGGCACCCCCAGGGACACCTAGGGACAGTCAGGGCACCCCAGGGACACCAGGGCCCCCCCAGGGACACCTAGGGGACAGCCAGGGAACCCCAGGGACACCCTGGGCACCCCCAGGGACACCTAATGCACCCCCAGGGACACCTAGGGGACAGCCAGGGCCCCCCCAGGGACACCTAGGGGACAGGCAGGGCCCCCCCAAGGACACCCAGGGCACCCCGAGGGAAACCTAGGGGACAGCCAGGGCCCCCCCAGGGACACCCAGGGACACCTAGGGGACAGCCAGGGCCCCCCCAGGGACACCTAGGGGACAGCCAGAGCACCCCAAGGACAGCCTGGTCACCCCCAGGGACACCTAGGGGACAGCCAGGGCACCCCCAGGGACACCTAGGGGACAGCCAGGGTACCCCAGGGACACCCAGGGCACCCCCAGGGACACCTACGGGACAGCAAGGGCACCCCCAGGGACACCCTGGGCACCCCCAGGGACACCTAGGGGACCTTCAGGGAACCCCAGGGACACGTACGGGTCAGCCAGGGAACCCCAGGGACACCCAGGGCACCCCCAGGGACGCCTAGGGGACAGGCAGGGCACCCCCAGGGACACCTAGGGGACAGCCAGGGCACCCCAAGGACACTCAGGGCACCCCCAGGGACACTTAGGGGACAGCCAGGGCACCCCCAGGGACACCTAGGGAACAGCCAGGGCACCCCAGGCACACCCAGGGCACCCCCAGGGACACCTAGGAGACAGCCAGGGCACCCGAGGGACACCTAGATGACAGGGAAGGCAACCCCAGGGACACCTTGGGGACAGCCAGGGCACCCCCTGGGCACCCCAAGGACACTCAGGGCACCCCCAGGGACACCGAGGGGACAGCCAGGGCACTCCAGGGACAGCCAGGGCACCCCCAGGGCACCCTAGGGACAGCCAGGGCACCCCCAGGGACACCTAGGGGACAGCCAGGGGACCCCCCAGGGACACCTAGGGGACAGCCAGGGCACTCCAGGGTCAGCCAGGGCACCCCCAGGGCACCCCAGGGACACCCAGGGCAGCTCCAGGGACACGTAGGGGACAGCCAGGGCACCCCCAGGGACACCTAGGGGACAGTCAGGGCCCCCCCAGGGACACCTAGGGGACAGCCAGGGAACCCCAGGGACACCCTGTGCACCCCCAGGGACAGCCAGGGCACCCCCAGGGACACCGAGAGGACAGCCAGGGCACCGCCTGGGACAACTTGGGGACAGCCAGGGCACCCCAGGGACAGCCAGGGCACCCCCAGGGACACCTAGGGGACCTCCAGAGCACACCCAGGGACACCCAGGGCACCCCCAGGGACACCTAGGGGACAGCCAGGGAACCCGAGGGACAGCCAGGGAACCCCCAGGGACACCTAGAGGACAGGAAGGGCACCCCCAGGGACACCTAGGGGACAGCCAGGGCCCCCCCAGGGACACCAAGGGGACAGCCAGGGCACACCAGGGACAGCCAGGGCCCCCCCAGGGACACCTAGGGGATAGCCAGCGCGCCCCCAGGGACACCCAGGGCACCCCCAGGGACATCTAGGGGACAGCCAGGGCACCCCCAGGGACACCGATGTCACCCCCAGGGACACCTAGGGCACCCCCAGAGACACCGAAGGCACAGCCAGTGCACCCTAGGGACAGCCAGGGCACCCCCAGGGACACCTAGGGGACAGCCAGGGCACCCCCAGGGACACCTAGAAGACAGCCAGGGCAACCCCAGGGACACCTAGAAGACAGGCAGGGCAACCCCAGGGACACCTAGGGGACAGCCAGGGCACCCCCAGGGACACCAAGGAGACATCCAGAGCACCCCAGGGACACCCAGGGCAACCCCAGGGACACCTAGAGGACAGACAGAGCACCCCAGGCACACCAACGGCACCCCCAGGGACACCTAGGGAACAGCCAGGGCACCCCGAGGGACACCAGGGCACCACCAGGGACACCTAGGGGACAGTCAGGGCACCCCAGGGACAGCGAGGGCACCCCCAGGGACACCTAGGCGACCTCCAGGGACATCTAGGGGACAGCCAGGGCGCCCCAGGGACAGCCAGGGCACCCCCAGGGACACCTAGGGGACAGCCAGGGCACCCCAGGGACAGCCAGAGCACCCCCAGGGACGCCTAGGGGACAGCCAGGGCCCCCCCAGGGACACCTAGGGCACAGCCAGGGCACCCCCAGGGACCCTTAGGGGACAGCCAGGGCACCGCCATGGACGCCTAGGGGACAGCCAGGGCCCCCCCAGGGACACCTAGAGGACAGCCAGGGCACGCCAGGGACACCCAGGGCACCCTCAGGGACCCCTAGGGGAGAGCCAGGGCACCCCCAGGGACACTGAGGGGACAGCCATGGCACCCCAGGGACACCTACGGGACAGCCAGGGCACCCTCTGGGACTCCAAGGACAGCCAGGGCACCCCAAGGACAGCCAGGGCAGCCCAGGGACACCTAGGGGACAGGCAGGGCAACCCAGAGCAGCCCAGAGACAGCCAGGGTACCCCAGGGACACGTAGGGGACCTCCCGGGCACTCCAGGGACACCCAGGGCCCCCCCAGGGACACCTAGGGGACAGCCAGGGCCCCCCCAGGGACACCTAGTGGACAGCCAGGGCTACCCAGGGACACCCAGGGCACCCCCAGGGACACCGAGGGGACAGCCAGGGCACCCTAGGGACAGCCATGGCACCCTAGGGACAGCCAGGGCACCCCCAGAGACACCGAGGGCACAGCCAGGGCACCCTATGGACAGCCAGGGCACACCCAGGGACACCTAAGGGACAGGCAGGGCACCCCCAGGGACACTGACGGGACAGCCAGGGCACCCCCAGAGACCCCTAGAGGACAGCCAGGGACCTCCTAGGGACACTCTGGGCACCCCAAGGGACACCTTGGGGTCAGCCAGGGCACCCCAGGGACACCCAGGGCACCCCGAGGGACACGGAGGGGACAGCCAGGGCACCCCCAGGGACACCTAGGGCAAGGCAGGACACCCCCAGGGACACCTAGGGGACAGGCAGGGCACCTCCAGGGACACCTAGGGGACAGCCAGGGCACCCTAGGGACAGCCAGGGCACCCCGAGGGACACCTAAGTGACAGCCAGGGCACCCCAGGGACATCGAGGGACAGCCAGGAACCCCCTGGGACAGCCAGCTCACCCCCACGGCCGCCTCCACCTCCAGGAGCTATCAAAACCCTCCTCAGGTTCTTTGATGCCTCAAATGGGCCGCCCAAACCTCCCGAATACCCCCCAAAGCACCCAAAGCAGCCCCCAGGACGCCCCCTGGACCCCCCACAACCCAAAAACCCCCTCCACGACAACTCAGGACCCCCAGGATCCCCCCAAATCCGCGCCCCCCTCACCCTGAGGTCCCGTTTGAGCCGCTCCACGTTGCGGACAGGCACCAGCTCATCAAGCCCCAAGCACCAACACCAGCGGGACTGGGATGGACTGAGAGCACTGGGAGGGTGACCAGAGAAACCTGGGATGGACAAAGAGTGGACTGGGATGAACTGGGATGAACGGGCAGGCGTGTGGGGGTCCATGGTGGCCACTCGGTGCCTTACTGGTCTATACTGGGATGGGTCGGATGGCCCCAGGGGAGGGGGTGAGGCCACAATGGTCCAGACTGGGAAGGGAGTCACCATGGCGCCGGAGGCGGAGTCGAGGATACGAGCCAGGCAAGGACACCTAGGGGACAGCCAGGGCATCCCCAGGGACACCCAGGTCACCCCCAGGGACACCTAGGGGACAGCCAGGGCACCCCAGGAACACCCAGGGCACCCCCAGGGACACCTAGGGGACAGCCACGGCACACTAGGGACAGCCAGGGCACCCCCAGGGACACCGAGGGGACAGCCACGGCACCCCCAGAGACACTGAGGACACAGCCAGGGCACCCTGGGGACAGCCAGGGCACCCCCAGGGACACCTAGGGGACAGGCAGGTCACCCCCAGGGACACCTAGGGGACAGCCAGGGCACCCTAGGGACACCTAGGGGACAGGCAGGGCACCCCCAAGGCACCCCAGGGACACCCAGGGCTCTCCCAGGGACACCAAGGGGGACAGCCAGGGCACCCCAGGGACACCAAGGGGACAGCCAGGGCACCCCCAGGGACACCTAGGGGACAGCCAGGGTACGCCAGGGACACCCAGGGCACCCCCTGGGACACCAAGGGGACAGACAGGGCACCCCCAGGGACACCGAGGGGAAAGCCAGGGCACCCCCAGGGACACCTAGGGGAAGGCAGGACACCCCAAGGGACACCTAGGGGACAGCCAGGGCACGCCCAGGGACATTTAGGGGACACCTAGGGCACTCCAGGGACACCCAGGGCACCCCCAGGGACATTTAGGTGACAGCCAGGGCACTCCAGGGACACCCAGGGAACCCCAAGGGACACCTAGAGGACAGGCAGGGAACCCCCAGGGACACCTAGGGGACAGCCAGGGCACCCCCAGGGACACCCAGGGCACCCCCAGGGACACCAAGAGGACAGGCAGGGAACCCCCAGGGCACCCCAGGGACACCCAGGGCACACCCAGGGACACCAAGGGGACAGCCAGAGCACCGCAAGGACAGCCAGGGCACTCACAGGGACACCTAGGGGACAGCCTGGGCACCCCCAGGGACACCCAGGGCACCCCTCAGGGACACCTAAGGGACAGCCAGGGCACCCCAGGGACACGTAGGGGACAGCCAGGGCACCCCCAAGGACACCTAGGGGACACGCAGGGTACCCCCAGGGACAACGAGGGGACAGCCATGGCACCCCCAGGGACACCTAGGGGACAGCCAGGGCACCCTAGGGACAGCCAGGGCACCCCCAGGGACACCAAGGGCACAGCCAGGGCACCCTAGGGACAGCCAGGGAACCCCAGGCACACCAAGGTCACAGACAGGGCACCCTAGGGACACCAAGGGGACAGCCAGGGCACCCCCAGGGACACCTAGGGGACAGGCAGGGAACCCCCAGGGACACCGAGGGGACAGCCAGGGCACCCCCAGGGACACCAAGGGGACATCCAGAGCACCCCAGGGACACCCAGGGCAACCCCAGGGACACCTAGAGGACAGACAGAGCACCCCAGGCACAACAACGGCACCCCCAGGGACACCTAGGGGACAGCCAGGGCACCCCGAGGGACACCAGGGCACTACCAGGGACACCTAGGGGACAGCCAGGGCACCCCAGGGACAGCGAGGGCACCCCCAGGGACACCTAGGCGACCTGCAGAGACATCTAGGGGACAGCCAGGGCACCCCAGAGACAGCCAGGGCACCCCCAGGGACACCTAGGGGACAGCCAGGGCACGCCAGGGACAGCCAGGGAACCCTCAGGGACCCCTAGGGGAGAGCCAGGGCACCCCCAGGGACACCGAGGGGACAGGCATGGCACCCCCAGGGACACCTCGGGGACAGGCAGGGCACCCCCAAGGCACCCCAGGGACACCCAGGGCTCTCCCAGGGACACCAAGGGGACAGCCAGGGCACCCCAGGGACACCAAGGGGACAGCCAGGGCACCCCCAGGGACACCTAGGGGACAGCCAGGGTACGCCAGGGACACCCAGGGCACCCCCTGGGACACCAAGGGGACAGACAGGGCACCCCCAGGGACACCGAGGGGAAAGCCAGGGCACCCCCAGGGACACCTAGGGGAAGGCAGGACACCCCAAGGGACACCTAGGGGACAGCCAGGGCACCCCCAGGGACACCTAGGGGACAGCCAGGGCACCCCAGGGACAACCAGGGCAACCCTGGGACACCAAGGGGACAGACAGGGCACCCCCAGGGACACCGAGGGGAAAGCCAGGGCACCCCAAAGGACACCTAGGGGACACGCAGGGTACCCCCAGGGACAACGAGGGGACAGCCATGGCACCCCCAGGGACACCTAGGGGACAGCCAGGGCACCCTAGGGACAGCCAGGGCACCCCCAGGGACACCAAGGGCACAGCCAGGGAACCCTAGGGACAGCCAGGGCACCCCAAGGGACACCAAGGGCACAGAGAGGGCACCCTAGGGACACCAAGGGGACAGTCAGGGCACCCCCAGGGACACCTAGGGGACAGGCAGGGCACCCCCAGAGACCCCAAGGGGACAGCCAGGGCCCCCCAGGGACACCCAGGGCACCCCCAGGGACACCTAGCGGACAGCCAGGGCGTCCCCAGGGACACCCAGGGCAACCCCAGGGACACCTAGAGGACAGACAGGGCACCCCAGGCACACCCACGGCAGCCCCAGGGGCACCTAGGGGACAGCCAGGGCACCCCGAGGGACAGCAGGGCACCCCCAGGGACACCTAGGGGACAGCCAGGGCACCCTAGGGACAGCCAGGGCACCCCCAGGGACACCAAGGGCACAGACAGGGCACCCTAGGGACACCAAGGGGACAGCCAGGGCACCCCCAGGGACAGCAAGGGCACAGACAGGGCACCCTAGGGACACCAAGGGGACAGCCAGGGAACCCCCAGGGACACCAAGGGGACATCCAGAGCACCCCAGGGACACCCAAGGCAACCCCAGGGACACCTAGAGGACAGACAGGGCACCCCAGGCACACCAACGGCACCCCCAGGGACACCTAGGGGACAGCCAGGGCACCCCGAGGGACACCAGGGCACAACCAGGGACACCTAGGGGACAGCCAGGGCACCCCAGGGACAGCGAGGGCACCCCCAGGGACACCTAGGCGACCTCCAGGGACATCTAGGGGACAGCCAGGGCACCCCAGGGACAGCCAGGGCACCCCCAGGGACACCTAGGGGACAGCCAGGGCACCCCAGGGACAGCCAGGGCACCCCCAGGGACGCCTAGGGGACAGCCAGGGCCCCCCCAGGGACACTTAGGGGACAGCCAGGGCACCCCAGGGACACCCAGGGCACTCCCAGGGACACCTAGGAGACAGCCAGGGCACGCCAGGGACACCCAGGGCACCCCAGGGACACCTAGAGAACAGCCATGGCACCCCCAGGGACACCTAGGAGACAGCCAGGGCACGCCAGGGACACCCAGTGCACCCTCAGGGTCACTGAGGGGACAGCCATGGCACCGCAGGGACACCTAGGGCACAGCCAGGGCACCCTAGGGACAGCCAGGGCAGCCCAGGGACACGTACGGGACAGCCAGGGCACTCTCTGGGACACCAAGGACAGCCAGGGCACCCCAAGGACAGCCAGGGCCCCCCCAGGGACACCAAGGGGACAGCCAGGGCCCCCCCAGGGACACCTAGGGGACAGCCAGGGCTACCCAGGGACACCCAGGGCACCCTCAGGGACACTGAGGGGACAGCCATGGCACCGCAGGGACACCTAGGGCACAGCCAGGGCACCCTAGGGACAGCCAGGGCAGCCCAGGGACACCTACGGGACAGCCAGGGCACCCTCTGGGACACCAAGGACAGCCAGGGCACCCCAAGGACAGCCAGGGCCCCCCCAGGGACACCAAGGGGACAGCCAGGGGCCCCCCAGGGACACCTAGGGGACAGCCAGGGCTACCCAGGGACACCCAGGGCACCCCCAGGGACACTGAGGGGACAGCCAGGGCACCCTAGGGACAGCCATGGCACCCTAGGGACAGCCAGGGCACTTCCAGAGACACCGAGGGCACAGCCAGGGCACCCTGGGGACAGGCAGGGCACCCCCAGGGACACCTAGGGGACAGGCATGGCACCCCCAGGGACACGTAAAGGACTGGCAGGGCACCCTAGGGACAGCCAGGGCACCCTCTGGGCCTCCTAGGGAACAGCCAGGGCACCCCAGCGACACGTAGGGCACAGCCAGGGCACCCCCAAGGACACCTAGGGGACACGCAGGGTACCCCCAGGGACAACGAGGGGACAGCCATGGCACCCCCAGGGACACCTTGGGGACAGCCAGGGCACCCTAGGGACAGCCAGGGCACCCCCAGGGACACCAAGGGCACAGACAGGGCACCCTATGGACACCAAGGGGACAGCCAGGGCACCCCCAGGGACACCAAGGGCACGGACAGGGCACCCTAGGGACACCAAGGGGAGAGCCAGGGAACCCTAGGGACAGCCAGGGCACACCCAGGGACACCTAGGGGACAGGCATGGCACCCCCAGGGACACCTAGGGAACAGGCAGGGCACCCCCAGGGCACCCCAGGGACACCCAGGGCTCCCCCAGGGACACCAAGGGGACAGCCAGGGCACCCCAGGGACACCAAGGGGACAGCCAGGGCACCCCCAGGGACACCTAGGGGACAGCCAGGGCACCCCAGGGACAACCAGGGCAACCCTGGGACACCAAGGGGACAGACAGGGCACCCCCAGGGACACCGAGGGGAAAGCCAGGGCACCCCCAAGGACACCTAGGGGACACGCAGGGTACCCCCAGGGACAACGAGGGGACAGCCATGGCACCCCCAGGGACACCTAGGGGACAGCCAGGGCACCCTAGGGACAGCCAGGGCACCCCCAGGGACACCAAGGGCACAGCCAGGGAACCCTAGGGACAGCCAGGGCACCCCAAGGGCACAGAGAGGGCACCCTAGGGACACCAAGGGGACAGTCAGGGCACCCCCAGGGACACCTAGGGGACAGGCAGGGCACCCCCAGAGACCCCAAGGGGACAGCCAGGGCCCCCCAGGGACACCCAGGGCACCCCCAGGGACACCTAGCGGACAGCCAGGGCGTCCCCAGGGACACCCAGGGCAACCCCAGGGACACCTAGAGGACAGACAGGGCACCCCAGGCACACCCACGGCACCCCCAGGGGCACCTAGGGGACAGCCAGGGCACCCCGAGGGACAGCAGGGCACCCCCAGGGACACCTAGGGGACAGCCAGGGCACCCTAGGGACAGCCAGGGCACCCCCAGGGACACCAAGGGCACAGACAGGGCACCCTAGGGACACCAAGGGGACAGCCAGGGCACCCCCAGGGACAGCAAGGGCACAGACAGGGCACCCTAGGGACACCAAGGGGACAGCCAGGGAACCCCCAGGGACACCAAGGGGACATCCAGAGCACCCCAGGGACACCCAAGGCAACCCCAGGGACACCTAGAGGACAGGCAGGGCACCCCAGGCACACCAACGGCACCCCCAGGGACACCTAGGGGACAGCCAGGGCACCCCGAGGGACACCAGGGCACAACCAGGGACACCTAGGGGACAGCCAGGGCACCCCAGGGACAGCGAGGGCACCCCCAGGGACACCTAGGCGACCTCCAGGGACATCTAGGGGACAGCCAGGGCACCCCAGGGACAGCCAGGGCACCCCCAGGGACACCTAGGGGACAGCCAGGGCACCCCAGGGACAGCCAGGGCACCCCCAGGGACGCCTAGGGGACAGCCAGGGCCCCCCCAGGGACACTTAGGGGACAGCCAGGGCACCCCAGGGACACCCAGGGCACTCCCAGGGACACCTAGGAGACAGCCAGGGCACGCCAGGGACACCCAGGGCACCCCAGGGACACCTAGAGAACAGCCATGGCACCCCCAGGGACACCTAGGAGACAGCCAGGGCACGCCAGGGACACCCAGTGCACCCTCAGGGACACTGAGGGGACAGCCATGGCACCGCAGGGACACCTAGGGCACAGCCAGGGCACCCTAGGGACAGCCAGGGCAGCCCAGGGACACGTACGGGACAGCCAGGGCACTCTCTGGGACACCAAGGACAGCCAGGGCACCCCAAGGACAGCCAGGGCCCCCCCAGGGACACCAAGGGGACAGCCAGGGCCCCCCCAGGGACACCTAGGGGACAGCCAGGGCTACCCAGGGACACCCAGGGCACCCTCAGGGACACTGAGGGGACAGCCATGGCACCGCAGGGACACCTAGGGCACAGCCAGGGCACCCTAGGGACAGCCAGGGCAGCCCAGGGACACCTACGGGACAGCCAGGGCACCCTCTGGGACACCAAGGACAGCCAGGGCACCCCAAGGACAGCCAGGGCCCCCCCAGGGACACCAAGGGGACAGCCAGGGGCCCCCCAGGGACACCTAGGGGACAGCCAGGGCTACCCAGGGACACCCAGGGCACCCCCAGGGACACTGAGGGGACAGCCAGGGCACCCTAGGGACAGCCATGGCACCCTAGGGACAGCCAGGGCACCCCCAGAGACACCGAGGGCACAGCCAGGGCACCCTGGGGACAGCCAGGGCACACCCAGGGACACCTAAGGGACAGGCAGGGCACCCCCAGGGACACTGACGGGACAGCCAGGGCACCCCCAGAGACCCCTAGGGGACAGCCAGGGACCTCCTAGGGACACTCTTGGCACCCCAAGGGACACCTTGGGGTCAGCCAGGGCACCCCAGGGACACCCAGGGCACCCCCAGGGACACGGAGGGGACAGCCAGGGCACCCCCAGGGACACCTAGGGCAAGGCAGGACACCCCCAGGGACACCTAGGGGACAGGCAGGGCACCTCCAGGGACAGCCAGGGTACCCCCAGGGACACCTAGGGACAGTCAGGGCACCCCAGGGACACCTAGGGGACAGCCAGGGCACCCTAGGGACAGCCAGGGCACCCCGAGGGACACCTAAGTGACAGCCAGGGCACCCCAGGGACATCGAGGGACAGCCAGGAACCCCCTGGGACAGCCAGCTCACCCCCACAGCCGCCTCCACCTCCAGGAGCTATCAAAACCCTCCTCAGGTTCTTTGATGCCTCAAATGGGCCGCCCAAGCCTCCCGAATACCCCCCAAAGCACCCAAAGCAGCCCCCAGGACGCCCCCCAGACCCCCCACAACCCAAAAAACCCCCTCCCCGACAACTCAGGACCCCCAGGATCCCCCCAAATCCGCGCCCCCCTCACCCTGAGGTCCCGTTTGAGCCGCTCCACGTTGCGGACAGGCACCAGCTCATCAAGCCCCAAGCACCAACACCTGCGGGACTGGGATGGACTGAGAGCACTGGGAGGGTGACCAGAGAAACCTGGGATGGACAAAGAGTGGACTGGGATGAACTGGGATGAACTGGCAGGCGTGTGGGGGTCCATGGTGGCCACTCGGTGCCTTACTGGTCTATACTGGGATGGGTCGGATGGCCCCAGGGGAGGGGGTGAGGCCACAATGGTCCAGACTGGGAGGGGAGTCACCATGGCGCCGGAGGCGGAGTCGAGGATACGAGACAGGCAAGGACACCTAGGGGACAGCCAGGGCAACCCAGGGACACCAGGGCCCTCCCAGGGACACCTAGGGGACAGCCAGGGAACCCCAGGGACACCCTGTGCACGCCCAGGGACACCCAGGGAACACCCAGGGACACCTAGGGGACAGCCAGGGCACCCTATGGACAGCCAGGGCACCCCCAGGGACACCAAAAGCACAGCCAGGGCACCCCCAGGGACACCGAGAGGACAGGCAGGGCACCCCCAGGGACACCTTGGGGACAGCCAGGGCACCCCAGGGACAGCCAGGGCACCCCCAAGGACACCTAGGGGACCTCGAGGGCACCCCCAGGGACACCCAGGGCAATCCCAGGGCCACCTAGGGGACAGCCAGGGCACCCCCAGGGGCACCCAGGGCACCCCCAGGGACACCTAGGGGACAGCCAGGGCACCCGCAGGGACACCAAGGGGAGAGGCAGGGCACCCCCAGGGACACCTAGGGGACAGCCAGGGCACTCCAGGGACTGCCAGGGCACCCCCAGGGACACCTAGGGGACAGCCAGGACACCCTAGGGACAGCCTGGGCACCCCCAAGGACACCAAGGGCACAGCCAGGGCACCCTCTGGGCACCCGAAGGACAGTCAGGGCACCCCCAGGGACACCTAGGGGAGAGGCAGGGCACCCCCAGGGACACCTAGGGACAGTCAGGGCACCCCAGGGACACCAGGGCCCCCCCAGGGACACGTAGGGGACAGCCAGGGCCCCCCCAGGGACACCCAGGGCACCCCCCAGGGAAACCTAGGGGACAGCCAGGGCCCCCCCAGGGACACCCAGGGCACCCCCAGGGAAACCTAGGGTACAGCCAGGGCCCCACCAAGGACACCCAGGGCACCCCCAGGGAAACCTAGGGGACAGCCAGGGCCCCCCCAGGGACACCCAGGGCACCCCCAGGGACACCTAGGGGACAGCCAGGGCCCCCCCAGGGACACCTAGGGGACAGCCAGGGAACCCCAGGGACACCCTGTGCACGCCCAGGGACACCCAGAGCACACCCAGGGACACCAAGGGGACAGCCAGGGCACCCCCAGGGACACCTAGGGGACAGGCAGGGCACCCCCAGGGACACCTAGGGGACAGCCAGAGCACCCCAAGGACAGCCTGGTCACCCCCAGGGACACCTAGGGGACAGCCAGGGCACCCCAGGGACACCAAGGGGACACCCAAGGCACCCCCAGGGGACACCTACGGGACAGCAAGGGCACCCCCAGGGACACCCTGGGCACCCCCAGGGACACGTAGGGGACAGCCAGGACACCCCAGGGACACCCCTGGGCACCCCCAGGGACACCTAGGAGACAGCCAGGGCACCCTTAGGGACACCTAGGGGACAGGCAGGGCACCCCCAGGGACACCCAGGGCACCCCCAACGACACCTAGGGGACAGGCAGGGCACCCCCAGGGACACTGACGGGACAGCCAGGGCACCCCCAGGGACACCTAGGGGACAGCCAGGGCACCCCAGGGACACGCAGGGCACCCCCAGGGACACCTAGGGGAAAGCCAGGGCACCCGAGGGACACCTAGGGGAAGGCAGGACACCCCCAGGGACACCTAGGGGACAGCCAGGGCCCCCCCAGGGACACCTAGGGGACAGCCAGGGCACTCCAGGGACAGCCAGGGCACCCCCAGGGACACCTAGGGCACCCCCAGGGACACCTAGGGGACAGCCAGGGCACCCTAAAGACAGCCAGGGCACCTCCAGGGACACCTAGGGGACACCCAGGGCCCCCCCAGGGACACCTAGGGGACAGCCAGGGAACCCCAGGAACACCATGGGCACGCCAAGGGACACCTTGGGCACTCCCAGAGACACTGAGGGCCCAGCCAGGGCGCCCTAGGGACAGCCAGGGCACCCCCAGAGACACGTAGGGGACAGCCAGGGCACCATAGGGACAGGCAGGGCACCCACAAGGGACACCTAGGGGACAGGCAGGGCACCCCCAGGGACACTGACGGGACAGCCAGGGCACCCCAGGGACACCCAGGGCATCCCCAGGGACACCGAGGGGACAGGCAGGGCACCCTAGGGACAGCCATGGTACCCTAGGGACACCCAGGGCACCCCCAGAGACACCGAGGGCACAGCCAGGGCAACCTAGGGACAGCCAGGGCACCCCCAGGGACACCTAAGGGACAGGCAGGGCACCTCCAGGGACAGCCAGGGTACCCCCAGGGCACCCCAGGGACACCCAGGGCACCCCCAGGGACACCTAGGGACAGTCAGGGCACCCCAGGGACACCAGGGCCCCCCCAGGGACACCTAGGGGACAGCCAGGGAACCCCAGGGACACCCTGGGCACCCCCAGGGACACCTAATGCACCCCCAGGGACACCTAGGGGACAGCCAGGGCCCCCCCAGGGACACCTAGGGGACAGGCAGGGCCCCCCCAAGGACACCCAGGGCACCCCGAGGGAAACCTAGGGGACAGCCAGGGCCCCCCCAGGGACACCCAGGGACACCTAGGGGACAGCCAGGGCCCCCCCAGGGACACCTAGGGGACAGCCAGAGCACCCCAAGGACAGCCTGGTCACCCCCAGGGACACCTAGGGGACAGCCAGGGCACCCCAGGGACACCAGGGGGACACCCAGGGCACCCCCAGGGACACCTACGGGACAGCAAGGGCACCCCCAGGGACACCCTGGGCACCCCCAGGGACACGTGGGGGACAGCCAGGACACCCCAGGGACACCCTGGGCACCCCCAGGGACACCTAGGAGACAGCCAGGGCACCCCCAGGGACACCAAGGGCACAGCCAGGGCACCCTAGGAACAGCCAGGGCACCCCCAGGGACACTGACGGGACAGCCAGGGCACCCCAGGGACACTTAGGGCACAGCCAGGGCACCCTAGGGACACCTAAGGGACACCCTGGGCACCCCCAGGGACACCAAGGGGACCACCAGGGACACCTAGGGGACAGCCAGGGCACCCCAGGGACAGCGAGGGCACCCCCAGGGACACCTAGGGGACAGCCAGGGCACCCCCAGGGACAGCCAGGGCCCCCCCAGTGACATCCAGGGCACCCCCAGGGACACCTAGGGGACAGCCAGGGCAGCCCAGGGACACCCAGGGCACCCCCATGGACACCTAGGGGACAGCCAGGGCGCCCCCAGGGACACCAAGGGGACCCCCAGGGACACCTAGGGGACAGCCAGGGCACCTACAGGGACACCTAGGGAACAGCCAGGGGACCACAGGGACACCCAGGGCACCCCCAGGGACACCTAGGGGACAGCCAGGGCATCCCGGGGGACAGGGAGGGCACCCACAGGGACACCTAGGAGACAGCCAGGGCACGCCAGGGACACCCAGGGCACCCCAGGGACACCTAGAGGACAGCCAGGGCACTACAGGGACACCTAGGGCACAGCCAGGGCACCCTAGGGACAGCCAGGGCACCCTCAGGGACACCAAAGGCACAGCCAGGCCAACCCAAGGACAGCCAGGGCACCCCCAGGGACACCTAGGGGACAGCCAGGGCACCCCAGGGACGCCAAAGGGAAAGCCAGGGCACCCCCAGGGACACCTAGGGGACAGCCAGGGTACCCCAGGGACACCCAGGGCACCCCCAGGGACACCTACGGGACAGCAAGGGCACCCCCAGGGACACCCTGGGCACCCCCAGGGACACCTAGGGGACCTTCAGGGAACCCCAGGGACACGTACGGGTCAGCCAGGGAACCCCAGGGACACCCAGGGCACCCCCAGGGACGCCTAGGGGACAGGCAGGGCACCCCCAGGGACACCTAGGGGACAGCCAGGGCACCCCAAGGACACTCAGGGCACCCCCAGGGACACTTAGGGGACAGCCAGGGCACCCCCAGGGACACCTAGGGAACAGCCAGGGCACCCCAGGCACACCCAGGGCACCCCCAGGGACACCTAGGAGACAGCCAGGGCACCCGAGGGACACCTAGATGACAGGGAAGGCAACCCCAGGGACACCTTGGGGACAGCCAGGGCACCCCCTGGGCACCCCAAGGACACTCAGGGCACCCCCAGGGACACCGAGGGGACAGCCAGGGCACTCCAGGGACAGCCAGGGCACCCCCAGGGCACCCTAGGGACAGCCAGGGCACCCCCAGGGACACCTAGGGGACAGCCAGGGGACCCCCCAGGGACACCTAGGGGACAGCCAGGGCACTCCAGGGTCAGCCAGGGCACCCCCAGGGCACCCCAGGGACACCCAGGGCAGCTCCAGGGACACGTAGGGGACAGCCAGGGCACCCCCAGGGACACCTAGGGGACAGTCAGGGCCCCCCCAGGGACACCTAGGGGACAGCCAGGGAACCCCAGGGACACCCTGTGCACCCCCAGGGACAGCCAGGGCACCCCCAGGGACACCGAGAGGACAGCCAGGGCACCGCCTGGGACAACTTGGGGACAGCCAGGGCACCCCAGGGACAGCCAGGGCACCCCCAGGGACACCTAGGGGACCTCCAGAGCACACCCAGGGACACCCAGGGCACCCCCAGGGACACCTAGGGGACAGCCAGGGAACCCGAGGGACAGCCAGGGAACCCCCAGGGACACCTAGAGGACAGGAAGGGCACCCCCAGGGACACCTAGGGGACAGCCAGGGCCCCCCCAGGGACACCAAGGGGACAGCCAGGGCACACCAGGGACAGCCAGGGCCCCCCCAGGGACACCTAGGGGATAGCCAGCGCGCCCCCAGGGACACCCAGGGCACCCCCAGGGACATCTAGGGGACAGCCAGGGCACCCCCAGGGACACCGATGTCACCCCCAGGGACACCTAGGGCACCCCCAGAGACACCGAAGGCACAGCCAGTGCACCCTAGGGACAGCCAGGGCACCCCCAGGGACACCTAGGGGACAGCCAGGGCACCCCCAGGGACACCTAGAAGACAGCCAGGGCAACCCCAGGGACACCTAGAAGACAGGCAGGGCAACCCCAGGGACACCTAGGGGACAGCCAGGGCACCCCCAGGGACACCAAGGAGACATCCAGAGCACCCCAGGGACACCCAGGGCAACCCCAGGGACACCTAGAGGACAGACAGAGCACCCCAGGCACACCAACGGCACCCCCAGGGACACCTAGGGAACAGCCAGGGCACCCCGAGGGACACCAGGGCACCACCAGGGACACCTAGGGGACAGTCAGGGCACCCCAGGGACAGCGAGGGCACCCCCAGGGACACCTAGACGACCTCCAGGGACATCTAGGGGACAGCCAGGGCGCCCCAGGGACAGCCAGGGCACCCCCAGGGACACCTAGGGGACAGCCAGGGCACCCCAGGGACAGCCAGAGCACCCCCAGGGACGCCTAGGGGACAGCCAGGGCCCCCCCAGGGACACCTAGGGCACAGCCAGGGCACCCCCAGGGACCCTTAGGGGACAGCCAGGGCACCGCCATGGACGCCTAGGGGACAGCCAGGGCCCCCCCAGGGGACACCTAGAGGACAGCCAGGGCACGCCAGGGACACCCAGGGCACCCTCAGGGACCCCTAGGGGAGAGCCAGGGCACCCCCAGGGACACTGAGGGGACAGCCATGGCACCCCAGGGACACCTACGGGACAGCCAGGGCACCCTCTGGGACTCCAAGGACAGCCAGGGCACCCCAAGGACAGCCAGGGCAGCCCAGGGACACCTAGGGGACAGGCAGGGCAACCCAGAGCAGCCCAGAGACAGCCAGGGTACCCCAGGGACACGTAGGGGACCTCCCGGGCACTCCAGGGACACCCAGGGCCCCCCCAGGGACACCTAGGGGACAGCCAGGGCCCCCCCAGGGACACCTAGTGGACAGCCAGGGCTACCCAGGGACACCCAGGGCACCCCCAGGGACACCGAGGGGACAGCCAGGGCACCCTAGGGACAGCCATGGCACCCTAGGGACAGCCAGGGCACCCCCAGAGACACCGAGGGCACAGCCAGGGCACCCTATGGACAGCCAGGGCACACCCAGGGACACCTAAGGGACAGGCAGGGCACCCCCAGGGACACTGACGGGACAGCCAGGGCACCCCCAGAGACCCCTAGAGGACAGCCAGGGACCTCCTAGGGACACTCTGGGCACCCCAAGGGACACCTTGGGGTCAGCCAGGGCACCCCAGGGACACCCAGGGCACCCCGAGGGACACGGAGGGGACAGCCAGGGCACCCCCAGGGACACCTAGGGCAAGGCAGGACACCCCCAGGGACACCTAGGGGACAGGCAGGGCACCTCCAGGGACACCTAGGGGACAGCCAGGGCACCCTAGGGACAGCCAGGGCACCCCGAGGGACACCTAAGTGACAGCCAGGGCACCCCAGGGACATCGAGGGACAGCCAGGAACCCCCTGGGACAGCCAGCTCACCCCCACGGCCGCCTCCACCTCCAGGAGCTATCAAAACCCTCCTCAGGTTCTTTGATGCCTCAAATGGGCCGCCCAAACCTCCCGAATACCCCCCAAAGCACCCAAAGCAGCCCCCAGGACGCCCCCTGGACCCCCCACAACCCAAAAACCCCCTCCACGACAACTCAGGACCCCCAGGATCCCCCCAAATCCGCGCCCCCCTCACCCTGAGGTCCCGTTTGAGCCGCTCCACGTTGCGGACAGGCACCAGCTCATCAAGCCCCAAGCACCAACACCAGCGGGACTGGGATGGACTGAGAGCACTGGGAGGGTGACCAGAGAAACCTGGGATGGACAAAGAGTGGACTGGGATGAACTGGGATGAACGGGCAGGCGTGTGGGGGTCCATGGTGGCCACTCGGTGCCTTACTGGTCTATACTGGGATGGGTCGGATGGCCCCAGGGGAGGGGGTGAGGCCACAATGGTCCAGACTGGGAAGGGAGTCACCATGGCGCCGGAGGCGGAGTCGAGGATACGAGCCAGGCAAGGACACCTAGGGGACAGCCAGGGCATCCCCAGGGACACCCAGGTCACCCCCAGGGACACCTAGGGGACAGCCAGGGCACCCCAGGCACACCCAGGGCACCCCCAGGGACACCTAGGGGACAGCCACGGCACACTAGGGACAGCCAGGGCACCCCCAGGGACACCGAGGGGACAGCCACGGCACCCCCAGAGACACTGAGGACACAGCCAGGGCACCCTGGGGACAGCCAGGGCACCCCCAGGGACACCTAGGGGACAGGCAGGTCACCCCCAGGGACACCTAGGGGACAGCCAGGGCACCCTAGGGACAGCCAGGGCACACCCAGGGACACCTAGGGGACAGGCATGGCACCCCCAGGGACACCTAGGGGACAGGCAGGGCACCCCCAAGGCACCCCAGGGACACCCAGGGCTCTCCCAGGGACACCAAGGGGACAGCCAGGGCACCCCAGGGACACCAAGGGGACAGCCAGGGCACCCCCAGGGACACCTAGGGGACAGCCAGGGTACGCCAGGGACACCCAGGGCACCCCCTGGGACACCAAGGGGACAGACAGGGCACCCCCAGGGACACCGAGGGGAAAGCCAGGGCACCCCCAGGGACACCTAGGGGAAGGCAGGACACCCCAAGGGACACCTAGGGGACAGCCAGGGCACGCCCAGGGACATTTAGGGGACACCTAGGGCACTCCAGGGACACCCAGGGCACCCCCAGGGACATTTAGGTGACAGCCAGGGCACTCCAGGGACACCCAGGGAACCCCAAGGGACACCTAGAGGACAGGCAGGGAACCCCCAGGGACACCTAGGGGACAGCCAGGGCACCCCCAGGGACACCCAGGGCACCCCCAGGGACACCAAGAGGACAGGCAGGGAACCCCCAGGGCACCCCAGGGACACCCAGGGCACACCCAGGGACACCAAGGGGACAGCCAGAGCACCGCAAGGACAGCCAGGGCACTCACAGGGACACCTAGGGGACAGCCTGGGCACCCCCAGGGACACCCAGGGCACCCCTCAGGGACACCTAAGGGACAGCCAGGGCACCCCAGGGACACGTAGGGGACAGCCAGGGCACCCCCAAGGACACCTAGGGGACACGCAGGGTACCCCCAGGGACAACGAGGGGACAGCCATGGCACCCCCAGGGACACCTAGGGGACAGCCAGGGCACCCTAGGGACAGCCAGGGCACCCCCAGGGACACCAAGGGCACAGCCAGGGCACCCTAGGGACAGCCAGGGAACCCCAGGCACACCAAGGTCACAGACAGGGCACCCTAGGGACACCAAGGGGACAGCCAGGGCACCCCCAGGGACACCTAGGGGACAGGCAGGGAACCCCCAGGGACACCGAGGGGACAGCCAGGGCACCCCCAGGGACACCAAGGGGACATCCAGAGCACCCCAGGGACACCCAGGGCAACCCCAGGGACACCTAGAGGACAGACAGAGCACCCCAGGCACAACAACGGCACCCCCAGGGACACCTAGGGGACAGCCAGGGCACCCCGAGGGACACCAGGGCACCACCAGGGACACCTAGGGGACAGCCAGGGCACCCCAGGGACAGCGAGGGCACCCCCAGGGACACCTAGGCGACCTGCAGAGACATCTAGGGGACAGCCAGGGCACCCCAGAGACAGCCAGGGCACCCCCAGGGACACCTAGGGGACAGCCAGGGCACGCCAGGGACAGCCAGGGAACCCTCAGGGACCCCTAGGGGAGAGCCAGGGCACCCCCAGGGACACCGAGGGGACAGGCATGGCACCCCCAGGGACACCTCGGGGACAGGCAGGGCACCCCCAAGGCACCCCAGGGACACCCAGGGCTCTCCCAGGGACACCAAGGGGACAGCCAGGGCACCCCAGGGACACCAAGGGGACAGCCAGGGCACCCCCAGGGACACCTAGGGGACAGCCAGGGTACGCCAGGGACACCCAGGGCACCCCCTGGGACACCAAGGGGACAGACAGGGCACCCCCAGGGACACCGAGGGGAAAGCCAGGGCACCCCCAGGGACACCTAGGGGAAGGCAGGACACCCCAAGGGACACCTAGGGGACAGCCAGGGCACCCCCAGGGACATTTAGGGGACACCTAGGGCACTCCAGGGACACCCAGGGCACCCCCAGGGACATTTAGGTGACAGCCAGGGCACTCCAGGGACACCCAGGGAACCCCCAGGGACACCTAGAGGACAGGCAGGGAACCCCCAGGGACACCTAGGGGACAGCCAGGGCACCCCCAGGGACACACAGGGCACCCCCAGGGACACCAAGAGGACAGGCAGGGAACCCCCAGGGCACCCCAGGGACACCCAGGGCACCCCCAGGGACACCAAGGGGACAGCCAGAGCACCGCAAGGACAGCCAGGGCACTCACAGGGACACCTAGGGGACAGCCTGGGCACCCCCAGTGACACCCAGGGCACCCCTCAGGGACACCTAGGGGACAGCCAGGGCACCCCAGGGACACGTAGGGGACAGCCAGGGCACCCCCAAGGACACCTAGGGGACACGCAGGGTACCCCCAGGGACAACGAGGGGACAGCCATGGCACCCCCAGGGACACCTAGGGGACAGCCAGGGCACCCTAGGGACAGCCAGGGCACCCCCAGGGACACCAAGGGCACAGCCAGGGCATCCTAGGGACAGCCAGGGAACCCCAGGCACACCAAGGTCACAGACAGGGCACCCTAGGGACACCAAGGGGACAGCCAGGGCACCCCAAGGGACACCAAGGGCACAGACAGGGCACCCTACGGACACCAAGGGGACAGCCAGGGCACCCCCAGGGACACCAAGGGGACATCCAGAGCACCCCAGGGACACCCAGGGCAACCCCAGGGACACCTAGAGGACAGACAGAGCACCCCAGGCACAACAACGGCACCCCCAGGGACACCTAGGGGACAGCCAGGGCACCCCGAGGGACACCAGGGCACCACCAGGGACACCTAGGGGACAGCCAGGGCACCCCAGGGACAGCGAGGGCACCCCCAGGGACACCTAGGCGACCTGCAGAGACATCTAGGGGACAGCCAGGGCACTCCCAGGGACACCTAGGGGACAGCCAGGGCACCCAAGGGACAGCCAGGGCACCTCCAGGGACGCCTAGGGGACAGCCAGGGCCCCCCCAGGGACACCTAGGGGACAGCCAGGGTACCCCCAGGGACGCCTAGGGGACAGCCAGGGCACCCCCAGGGACACCTAGGAGACAGCCAGGGCACGCCAGGGACACCCAGGGCACCCTCAGGGACCCCTAGGGGAGAGCCAGGGCACCCCCAGGGACACCGAGGGGACAGCCATGGCACCCCAGGGACACCTAGGGCACAGCCAGGGCACCCTAGGGACAGCCAGGGCAGCCCAGGGACACCTACGGGATAGCCAGGGCACCCTCTGGGACACCAAGGACAGCCAGGGCAGCCCAGGGCAGCCCAGGGACACCCAGGGTACCCCAGGGACACGTAGGGGACCTCCCGGGCACCCCAGGGACACCCAGGGCCCCCCCAGGGACACCTAGGGGACAGCCAGGGCCCCCCCAGGGACACCTAGGGGACAGCCAGGGCTACCCAGGGACACCCAGGGCACCCCCAGGGACACTGAGGGGACAGCCAGGGCACCCTAGGGACTGCCATGGCACCCTAGGGACAGCCAGGGCACCCCCAGAGACACCGAGGGCACAGCCAGGGCACCCTAGGGACAGCCAGGGCACACCCAGGGACACCTAAGGGACAGGCAGGGCACCCCCAGGGACACTGACGGGACAGCCAGGGCACCCCCAGAGACCCCTAGGGGACAGCCAGGCACCTCCTAGGGACACTCTGGGCACCCCAAGGGACACCTTGGGGTCAGCCAGGGCACCCCAGGGACAGCCAGGGCACCCCCAGGGACACCTAGGGCAAGGCAGGACACCCCCAGGGACACCTAGGGGACAGGCAGGGCACCTCCAGGGACAGCCAGGGTACCCCCAGGGACACCTAGGGACAGTCAGGGCACCCCAGGGACACCTAGGGGACAGCCAGGGCACCCTAGGGACAGCCAGGGCACCCCGAGGGACACCTAAGTGACAGCCAGGGCACCCCAGGGACATCGAGGGACAGCCAGGAACCCCCTGGGACAGCCAGCTCACCCCCACGGCCGCCTCCACCTCCAGGAGCTATCAAAACCCTCCTCAGGTTCTTTGATGCCTCAAATGGGCCGCCCAAACCTCCCGAATACCCCCCAAAGCACCCAAAGCAGCCCCCAGGACGCCCCCCAGACCCCCCACAACCCAAAAACCCCCTCCACGACAACTCAGGACCCCCAGGATCCCCCCAAATCCGCGCCCCCCTCACCCTGAGGTCCCGTTTGAGCCGCTCCACGTTGCGGACAGGCACCAGCTCATCAAGCCCCAAGCACCAACACCTGCGGGACTGGGATGGACTGAGAGCACTGGGAGGGTGACCAGAGAAACCTGGGATGGACAAAGAGTGGACTGGGATGAACTGGGATGAACTGGCAGGCGTGTGGGGGTCCATGGTGGCCACTCGGTGCCTTACTGGTCTATACTGGGATGGGTCGGATGGCCCCAGGGGAGGGGGTGAGGCCACAATGGTCCAGACTGGGAGGGGAGTCACCATGGCGCCGGAGGCGGAGTCGAGGATACGAGCGAGGCAGGGACACCTAGGGGACAGCCAGGGAACCCCAGGGACACCCTGGGCCCCGCCAGGGACACCCAGGGCACCCCCAGGGACACCTAGGGGACAGCCAAGGAACCCCAGGGACACCCTGTGCACCCCCAGGGACACCTAGGGGACAGCCAGGGCCCCCCCCGGGACACCTAGGGGACAGCCAGGGAACCCCAGGGACACCCAGGGCACACCCAGGGACACCTAGGGGACAGCCAGGGCACCCTAGGGACAGCCAGGGCACCCCCAGAGACACCGAGAGGACAGGCAGGGCACCCCAGGGACACCTTGGGGACAGCCAGGGCACCCCAGGGACAGCCAGGGCACCCCCAGAGACACCGAGGGCACAGCCAGGGCACCCTGGGGACAACCAGGGCACCCCCAGGGACACCTAGGGGACAGGCAGGGCACCCCCAGGGACACCGAGAGGACAGGCAGGGCACCCCAGGGACACCTAGGGGACAGCCAGGGCACCCCAGGGACAGCCAGAGCACCCCCAGGGACGCCTAGGGGACAGCCAGGGCCCCCCCAGGGACACCTAGGGCACAGCCAGGGCACCCCCAGGGACCCTTAGGGGACAGCCAGGGCACCGCCATGGACGCCTAGGGGACAGCCAGGGCCCCCCCAGGGACACCTAGAGGACAGCCAGGGCACGCCAGGGACACCCAGGGCACCCTCAGGGACCCCTAGGGGAGAGCCAGGGCACCCCCAGGGACACTGAGGGGACAGCCATGGCACCCCAGGGACACCTACGGGACAGCCAGGGCACCCTCTGGGACTCCAAGGACAGCCAGGGCACCCCAAGGACAGCCAGGGCAGCCCAGGGACACCTAGGGGACAGGCAGGGCACCCCAGAGCAGCCCAGAGACAGCCAGGGTACCCCAGGGACACGTAGGGGACCTCCCGGGCACCCCAGGGACACCCAGGGCCCCCCCAGGGACACCTAGGGGACAGCCAGGGCCCCCCCAGGGACACCTAGTGGACAGCCAGGGCTACCCAGGGACACCCAGGGCACCCCCAGGGACACCGAGGGGACAGCCAGGGCACCCTAGGGACAGCCATGGCACCCTAGGGACAGCCAGGGCACCCCCAGAGACACCGAGGGCACAGCCAGGGCACCCTATGGACAGCCAGGGCACACCCAGGGACACCTAAGGGACAGGCAGGGCACCCCCAGGGACACTGACGGGACAGCCAGGGCACCCCCAGAGACCCCTAGAGGACAGCCAGGGACCTCCTAGGGACACTCTGGGCACCCCAAGGGACACCTTGGGGTCAGCCAGGGCACCCCAGGGACACCCAGGGCACCCCGAGGGACACGGAGGGGACAGCCAGGGCACCCCCAGGGACACCTAGGGCAAGGCAGGACACCCCCAGGGACACCTAGGGGACAGGCAGGGCACCTCCAGGGACACCTAGGGGACAGCCAGGGCACCCTAGGGACAGCCAGGGCACCCCGAGGGACACCTAAGTGACAGCCAGGGCACCCCAGGGACATCGAGGGACAGCCAGGAACCCCCTGGGACAGCCAGCTCACCCCCACGGCCGCCTCCACCTCCAGGAGCTATCAAAACCCTCCTCAGGTTCTTTGATGCCTCAAATGGGCCGCCCAAACCTCCCGAATACCCCCCAAAGCACCCAAAGCAGCCCCCAGGACGCCCCCTGGACCCCCCACAACCCAAAAACCCCCTCCACGACAACTCAGGACCCCCAGGATCCCCCCAAATCCGCGCCCCCCTCACCCTGAGGTCCCGTTTGAGCCGCTCCACGTTGCGGACAGGCACCAGCTCATCAAGCCCCAAGCACCAACACCAGCGGGACTGGGATGGACTGAGAGCACTGGGAGGGTGACCAGAGAAACCTGGGATGGACAAAGAGTGGACTGGGATGAACTGGGATGAACGGGCAGGCGTGTGGGGGTCCATGGTGGCCACTCGGTGCCTTACTGGTCTATACTGGGATGGGTCGGATGGCCCCAGGGGAGGGGGTGAGGCCACAATGGTCCAGACTGGGAAGGGAGTCACCATGGCGCCGGAGGCGGAGTCGAGGATACGAGCCAGGCAAGGACACCTAGGGGACAGCCAGGGCATCCCCAGGGACACCCAGGTCACCCCCAGGGACACCTAGGGGACAGCCAGGGCACCCCAGGCACACCCAGGGCACCCCCAGGGACACCTAGGGGACAGCCACGGCACACTAGGGACAGCCAGGGCACCCCCAGGGACACCGAGGGGACAGCCACGGCACCCCCAGAGACACTGAGGACACAGCCAGGGCACCCTGGGGACAGCCAGGGCACCCCCAGGGACACCTAGGGGACAGGCAGGTCACCCCCAGGGACACCTAGGGGACAGCCAGGGCACCCTAGGGACAGCCAGGGCACACCCAGGGACACCTAGGGGACAGGCATGGCACCCCCAGGGACACCTAGGGGACAGGCAGGGCACCCCCAAGGCACCCCAGGGACACCCAGGGCTCTCCCAGGGACACCAAGGGGACAGCCAGGGCACCCCAGGGACACCAAGGGGACAGCCAGGGCACCCCCAGGGACACCTAGGGGACAGCCAGGGTACGCCAGGGACACCCAGGGCACCCCCTGGGACACCAAGGGGACAGACAGGGCACCCCCAGGGACACCGAGGGGAAAGCCAGGGCACCCCCAGGGACACCTAGGGGAAGGCAGGACACCCCAAGGGACACCTAGGGGACAGCCAGGGCACGCCCAGGGACATTTAGGGGACACCTAGGGCACTCCAGGGACACCCAGGGCACCCCCAGGGACATTTAGGTGACAGCCAGGGCACTCCAGGGACACCCAGGGAACCCCAAGGGACACCGAGAGGACAGGCAGGGAACCCCCAGGGACACCTAGGGGACAGCCAGGGCACCCCCAGGGACACCCAGGGCACCCCCAGGGACACCAAGAGGACAGGCAGGGAACCCCCAGGGCACCCCAGGGACACCCAGGGCACACCCAGGGACACCAAGGGGACAGCCAGAGCACCGCAAGGACAGCCAGGGCACTCACAGGGACACCTAGGGGACAGCCTGGGCACCCCCAGGGACACCCAGGGCACCCCTCAGGGACACCTAGGGGACAGCCAGGGCACCCCAGGGACACGTAGGGGACAGCCAGGGCACCCCCAAGGACACCTAGGGGACACGCAGGGTACCCCCAGGGACAACGAGGGGACAGCCATGGCACCCCCAGGGACACCTAGGGGACAGCCAGGGCACCCTAGGGACAGCCAGGGCACCCCCAGGGACACCAAGGGCACAGCCAGGGCACCCTAGGGACAGCCAGGGAACCCCAGGCACACCAAGGTCACAGACAGGGCACCCTAGGGACACCAAGGGGACAGCCAGGGCACCCCCAGGGACACCTAGGGGACAGGCAGGGAACCCCCAGGGACACCGAGGGGACAGCCAGGGCACCCCCAGGGACACCAAGGGGACATCCAGAGCACCCCAGGGACACCCAGGGCAACCCCAGGGACACCTAGAGGACAGACAGAGCACCCCAGGCACAACAACGGCACCCCCAGGGACACCTAGGGGACAGCCAGGGCACCCCGAGGGACACCAGGGCACCACCAGGGACACCTAGGGGACAGCCAGGGCACCCCAGGGACAGCGAGGGCACCCCCAGGGACACCTAGGCGACCTGCAGAGACATCTAGGGGACAGCCAGGGCACCCCAGAGACAGCCAGGGCACCCCCAGGGACACCTAGGGGACAGCCAGGGCACGCCAGGGACAGCCAGGGAACCCTCAGGGACCCCTAGGGGAGAGCCAGGGCACCCCCAGGGACACCGAGGGGACAGGCATGGCACCCCCAGGGACACCTCGGGGACAGGCAGGGCACCCCCAAGGCACCCCAGGGACACCCAGGGCTCTCCCAGGGACACCAAGGGGACAGCCAGGGCACCCCAGGGACACCAAGGGGACAGCCAGGGCACCCCCAGGGACACCTAGGGGACAGCCAGGGTACGCCAGGGACACCCAGGGCACCCCCTGGGACACCAAGGGGACAGACAGGGCACCCCCAGGGACACCGAGGGGAAAGCCAGGGCACCCCCAGGGACACCTAGGGGAAGGCAGGACACCCCAAGGGACACCTAGGGGACAGCCAGGGCACCCCCAGGGACATTTAGGGGACACCTAGGGCACTCCAGGGACACCCAGGGCACCCCCAGGGACATTTAGGTGACAGCCAGGGCACTCCAGGGACACCCAGGGAACCCCCAGGGACACCTAGAGGACAGGCAGGGAACCCCCAGGGACACCTAGGGGACAGCCAGGGCACCCCCAGGGACACACAGGGCACCCCCAGGGACACCAAGAGGACAGGCAGGGAACCCCCAGGGCACCCCAGGGACACCCAGGGCACCCCCAGGGACACCAAGGGGACAGCCAGAGCACCGCAAGGACAGCCAGGGCACTCACAGGGACACCTAGGGGACAGCCTGGGCACCCCCAGTGACACCCAGGGCACCCCTCAGGGACACCTAGGGGACAGCCAGGGCACCCCAGGGACACGTAGGGGACAGCCAGGGCACCCCCAAGGACACCTAGGGGACACGCAGGGTACCCCCAGGGACAACGAGGGGACAGCCATGGCACCCCCAGGGACACCTAGGGGACAGCCAGGGCACCCTAGGGACAGCCAGGGCACCCCCAGGGACACCAAGGGCACAGCCAGGGCATCCTAGGGACAGCCAGGGAACCCCAGGCACACCAAGGTCACAGACAGGGCACCCTAGGGACACCAAGGGGACAGCCAGGGCACCCCAAGGGACACCAAGGGCACAGACAGGGCACCCTACGGACACCAAGGGGACAGCCAGGGCACCCCCAGGGACACCAAGGGGACATCCAGAGCACCCCAGGGACACCCAGGGCAACCCCAGGGACACCTAGAGGACAGACAGAGCACCCCAGGCACAACAACGGCACCCCCAGGGACACCTAGGGGACAGCCAGGGCACCCCGAGGGACACCAGGGCACCACCAGGGACACCTAGGGGACAGCCAGGGCACCCCAGGGACAGCGAGGGCACCCCCAGGGACACCTAGGCGACCTGCAGAGACATCTAGGGGACAGCCAGGGCACTCCCAGGGACACCTAGGGGACAGCCAGGGCACCCAAGGGACAGCCAGGGCACCCCCAGGGACGCCTAGGGGACAGCCAGGGCCCCCCCAGGGACACCTAGGGGACAGCCAGGGTACCCCCAGGGACGCCTAGGGGACAGCCAGGGCACCCCCAGGGACACCTAGGAGACAGCCAGGGCACGCCAGGGACACCCAGGGCACCCTCAGGGACCCCTAGGGGAGAGCCAGGGCACCCCCAGGGACACCGAGGGGACAGCCATGGCACCCCAGGGACACCTAGGGCACAGCCAGGGCACCCTAGGGACAGCCAGGGCAGCCCAGGGACACCTACGGGATAGCCAGGGCACCCTCTGGGACACCAAGGACAGCCAGGGCAGCCCAGGGCAGCCCAGGGACACCCAGGGTACCCCAGGGACACGTAGGGGACCTCCCGGGCACCCCAGGGACACCCAGGGCCCCCCCAGGGACACCTAGGGGACAGCCAGGGCCCCCCCAGGGACACCTAGGGGACAGCCAGGGCTACCCAGGGACACCCAGGGCACCCCCAGGGACACTGAGGGGACAGCCAGGGCACCCTAGGGACTGCCATGGCACCCTAGGGACAGCCAGGGCACCCCCAGAGACACCGAGGGCACAGCCAGGGCACCCTAGGGACAGCCAGGGCACACCCAGGGACACCTAAGGGACAGGCAGGGCACCCCCAGGGACACTGACGGGACAGCCAGGGCACCCCCAGAGACCCCTAGGGGACAGCCAGGCACCTCCTAGGGACACTCTGGGCACCCCAAGGGACACCTTGGGGTCAGCCAGGGCACCCCAGGGACAGCCAGGGCACCCCCAGGGACACCTAGGGCAAGGCAGGACACCCCCAGGGACACCTAGGGGACAGGCAGGGCACCTCCAGGGACAGCCAGGGTACCCCCAGGGACACCTAGGGACAGTCAGGGCACCCCAGGGACACCTAGGGGACAGCCAGGGCACCCTAGGGACAGCCAGGGCACCCCGAGGGACACCTAAGTGACAGCCAGGGCACCCCAGGGACATCGAGGGACAGCCAGGAACCCCCTGGGACAGCCAGCTCACCCCCACGGCCGCCTCCACCTCCAGGAGCTATCAAAACCCTCCTCAGGTTCTTTGATGCCTCAAATGGGCCGCCCAAACCTCCCGAATACCCCCCAAAGCACCCAAAGCAGCCCCCAGGACTCCCCCCAGAACCCCACAACCCAAAAACCCCCTCCACGACAACTCAGGACCCCCAGGATCCCCCCAAATCCGCGCCCCCCTCACCCTGAGGTCCCGTTTGAGCCGCTCCACGTTGCGGACAGGCACCAGCTCATCAAGCCCCAAGCACCAACACCTGCGGGACTGGGATGGACTGAGAGCACTGGGAGGGTGACCAGAGAAACCTGGGATGGACAAAGAGTGGACTGGGATGAACTGGGATGAACTGGCAGGCGTGTGGGGGTCCATGGTGGCCACTCGGTGCCTTACTGGTCTATACTGGGATGGGTCGGATGGCCCCAGGGGAGGGGGTGAGGCCACAATGGTCCAGACTGGGAGGGGAGTCACCATGGCGCCGGAGGCGGAGTCGAGGATACGAGCGAGGCAGGGACACCTAGGGGACAGCCAGGGAACCCCAGGGACACCCTGGGCCCCGCCAGGGACACCCAGGGCACCCCCAGGGACACCTAGGGGACAGCCAAGGAACCCCAGGGACACCCTGTGCACCCCCAGGGACACCTAGGGGACAGCCAGGGCCCCCCCCGGGACACCTAGGGGACAGCCAGGGAACCCCAGGGACACCCAGGGCACACCCAGGGACACCTAGGGGACAGCCAGGGCACCCTAGGGACAGCCAGGGCACCCCCAGAGACACCGAGAGGACAGGCAGGGCACCCCAGGGACACCTTGGGGACAGCCAGGGCACCCCAGGGACAGCCAGGGCACCCCCAGAGACACCGAGGGCACAGCCAGGGCACCCTGGGGACAACCAGGGCACCCCCAGGGACACCTAGGGGACAGGCAGGGCACCCCCAGGGACACCGAGAGGACAGGCAGGGCACCCCAGGGACACCTTGGGGACAGCCAGGGCACCCCAGGGACAGCCAGGGCACCCCCAGAGACACCGAGGGCACAGCCAGGGCACCCTGGGGACAACCAGGGCACCCCCAGGGACACCTAGGGGACAGGCAGGGCACCCCCAGGGACACCTAGGGGACAGCCAGGGTACCCCGAGGGACACCAGGGCACACCAGGGACACCTAGGGGACAGCCAGGGCACCCTAGGGACAGCCAGGGCACCCCCAGGGACACCAAGGGGACATCCAGAGCACCCCAGGGACACCCAGGGTACCCCCAGGGACAGCAAGGGGACAGCAAGGGCACCTCCAGGGTCACCTAAGGGACACCCTGGGCAACCCCAGGGACACCAAGGGGACCCCCAGGAACACCTAGGGGACCTCCAGGGCACCCCCAGGGACACCCATGGCACCCCCAGGGCCACCTAGGGGACAGCCAGGGCACCCGAGGGACAGCCAGGGCCCCCCCAGGGACACCTAGGGGACAGCCAGGGCACCCCAGGCACACCCAGGGCTCCCCCAGGGACACCTAGGGGACAGCCAGGGCACCCCCAGGGACACCGAGGTCACCCCCAGAGACACCTAGGGCACCCCCAGAGACACCGAGGGCACAGCCAGGGCACCCTAGGGACAGCCAGGGCACCCCCAGGGACACCTAGGGGACAGCCAGGGCACCCCCAGGGACACCTAGAAGACAGCCAGGGCACCCCCAGGGACACCTAGGGGACAGCCAGGGCACCCCCAGAGACACCTAGGGGACAGCCAGGGCACTCCAGAGACAGACAGGGCACCCCCAGGGACACCTAGGGGACAGCCAGGGCACCCGAGGGACAGCCAGAGCACCCCCAGGGACACCAAGGGCACAGCCAGGGCACCCTAGCGACAGCCAGGGCAACGCCAGGGACACCTAGGGGACAGCCAGAGCATCCCCAGGGACACCCAGGGCACCCCCAGGGACACCTAGAGGACAGCCAGGGCGCCCGCAGAGACACCTAGGGGACAGGCAGGGAACCCCCAGGGACACCTAGGGGACAGCCAGGGCCCCCCCAGGGACAACTAGGGGACAGCCAGGGCACTCCAGGGACACCCAGGGCACCCCCAGGGACACCTAGGGGACAGCCAGGCCACCCCCAGGGACACCCAGGGCACCCGCAACGACACCTAGGGGACAGGCAGGGCACACCCAGGGTCACTGACGGGACAGCCAGGGCAACCCCAGGGACACCTAGGGGACAGCCAGGGCACCCCAGGGACACGTAGGGCACCCCCAGGGACACCTATGGTACAGCCATGGCACCCCAGGGACACCCAGGGCACCCTCAGGTACACCGAGGGCACAGCCAGGGCACCCCCAGGGACACCTAGGGGACAGGCAGGGCACCCCCAGAGACCCCTAGGGGACAGCCAAGGCCCCCCAAGGGACACCCAGAGCACACCCAGGGACACCTAGGGAACAGCAAGGGCATCCCCAGGGACATTGAGGGCACCCCCAGGGACACCTAGAGGACAGCCAGGGCACCCCCAGGGACACCTAGGGGACAGGCAGGGCACCCCCAGGGACACCTAGGGGACAGCCAGGGCACTCCAGAGACAGCCAGGGCACCCCCAGGGACACCTAGGGGACAGCCAGGGCACCCAAGGAACAGCCAGGGCAACGCCAGGGACACCTAGGGCACAGCCAGGGCCCCCCCAGGGTCAGCCAGCGCACGCCCAGGGACACCTAGGGGACAGCCAGGGCATCCCCAGAGACACCCAGTGCACCCCCAGGGACACCGAGGGGACAGCCAGGGCACCCCCAGGGACACCTAGGTCACAGCCAGGACACCTAGAGGACAGGCAGGGCACCCCCAGGGACACCGAGGGGAAAGCCAGGGCACCCCCAGGGACACCTAGGGGAAGGCAGGACACCCCCAGGGACACCTAGGGGACAGCCAGGGCACCCCCAGGGACATTTAGGGGACAGCCAGGGCACTCCAGGGACACCCAGGGCACCCCCAGGGACACCTAGGGGACAGGCCGGGCACCCCCAGGGACACCTAGGGGACAGGCAGGGCACCCCCAGGGACACTGACGGGACAGCCAGGGCACCCCCAGAGACCCCTAGGGGACAGCCAGGGCACTCCCAGAGACACTCTGTGCACCCACAGGGACACCTTGAAGACAGCCAGGGCACCTCAGGGACATCCAGGGCACCCCCAGGGACACCTAGGGGACAGCCAGGGCACCCCAGGGACACCCAGGGCACCCCCAGGGACGCCCTGGGCACCCCCAGGGACACGAGTGGGACAGCCAGGGCACCCCAGGGACACCCAGGGCACCCCCAGGGACACCTAGGGGACAGGAAGGGCACCCCCAGGGACACTGACGGGACAGCCAGGGCACCCCCAGGGACACCTAGGGGACAGCCAGGGCACCCAAGGGACACGCAGGGCACCCCCAGGGACACCTAGGGGAAAGCCTGGGCACCCGAGGGACACCTAGGGGAAGGCAGGACACCCCCAGGGACACCTAGGGTACAGCCATGGCACCCCAGGGACACCCAGGGCACCCTCAGGGACACCGAGGGCACAGCCAGGGCACCCCCAGGGACGCCTAGGGGACAGGCAGCGCACCCCCAGAGACCCCTAGGGGACAGCCAGGGCCCCCCCAGGGACACCCAGGGCACCCCCAGGGACACCTAGGGAACAGCCAGGGCACCCCCAGGGACACCTAGAGGACAGCCAGGGCACCCCCAGGGACACCTAGGGGACAGGCAGGGCACCCCCAGGGACACCTAGGGGACAGCCAGGGCCCCCCCAGGGACACCTAGGGGACAGCCAGGGCACTCCAGGGACAGCCAGGGCACCCCAGGGACACCGAGGGCACAGCCAGGGCACCCTAGAGACAGCCAGGGCACCCCCAGAGACACAGAGGGCACAGCCAGGGCACCCTAGGGACAGCCAGGGCACCCCCAGGGACACCTAGGGGACAGCCAGGGCACCCCCAGGGACACCTAGGGGACACCCAGGGCCCCCCCAGGGACACCTAGGGGACAGCCAGGGAACCCCAGGAACACCATGGGCACGCCCAGGGACACCTAGGGCACCCCCAGAGACACTGAGGGCCCAGACAGGGCACCCTAGGGACAGCCAGGGCACCCCCAGGGACACGTAGGGGACAGCCAGGGCACCATAGGGACACCCAGGGCACCCCCAGGGACACCGAGGGGACAGCCAGGGCACCCTAGGGACAGCCATGGCACCCTAGGGACACCCAGGGCACCCCCAGAGACACCGAGGGCACCGCCAGGGCACCCTAGGGACAGCCAGGGCACCCCCAGGGACACTTAAGGGACAGGCAGGGCACCTCCAGGGACAGCCAGGGTACCCCCAGGGCACCCCAGGGACACCCAGGGCACCCCCAGGGACATCGAGGGACAGCCAGGAACCCCCTGGGACAGCCAGCTCACCCCCACGGCCGCCTCCACCTCCAGGAGCGATCAAAACCCTCCTCTGGTTTTTTGATGCGTCAAATGGGACGCCCAAACCTCCCGAATACCCCCCAAAGCACCCAAAGCAGCCCCCAGGACTCCCCCCAGACCCCCCACAACCCAAAAACCCCCTCCACGACAACTCAGGACCCCCAGGATCCCCCCAAATCCGCGCCCCCCTCACCCTGAGGTCCCGTTTGAGCCGCTCCACGTTGCGGACAGGCACCAGCTCATCAAGCCCCAAGCACCAACACCTGCGGGACTGGGATGGACTGAGAGCACTGGGAGGGTGACCAGAGAAACCTGGGATGGACAAAGAGTGGACTGGGATGAACTGGGATGAACTGCCAGGCGTGTGGGGGTCCATGGTGGCCACTCGGTGCCTTACTGGTCTATACTGGGATGGGTCGGATGGCCCCAGGGAAGGGGGTGAGGCCACACTGGTCCAGACTGGGAGGGGAGTCACCATGGCGCCGGAGGCGGAGTCGAGGATACGAGCGAGGCAGGGACACCTAGGGGACAGCCAGGGCAACCCAGGGACACCTAGGGGACAGCCAGGGAAACCCCCGGGACACCTAGGGGACAGCCAGGGCCCCCCCCGGGACACCCAGGGCACACCCAGAGACACCTAGGGGACAGCCAGGACACCCCCAGGGACACCCAGGGCACCGCCAGGGACACCTAGGGGACAGCCAGGGCCCCCCCAGGGACACCTAGGGGACAGCCAGGGAACCCCAGGGACACCCTGTGCACGCTCAGGGACACCCAGGGCACACTCAGGGACACCTAGGGGACAGCCAGGGCACCCCCAGGGACACCTAGGGGACAGGCAGGGCACCCCCAGGGACACCTAGGGGACAGCCAGAGCACCCCAAGGACAGCCTGGTCACCCCCAGGGACACCTAGGGGACAGCCAGGGCACCCATGGGACACCAAGGGGACACCCAGGGCACCCCCAGGGACACCTAGGGGACAGCCAGGGCACCCCGAGGGACAGGGAGGGCACCCCCAGGGACACCTACGGGACAGCAAGGGCACCCCCAGGGACACCCTGGGCACCCCCAGGGACACCTAGGGGACAGCCAGGGCACCCCGAGGGACAGCCAGGGCACCCCGAGGGACACTGACGGGACAGCCAGGGCACCCCAGGGACACCTAGGCACAGCCAGGGCACCCTAGGGACACCTGAGGGACACCCTGGGCATCCCCAGGGACACCAAGGGGACCCCCAGGGACACCTAGGGGACAGGCAGGGCACTCCCAGGGACACTCTGGGCACCCACAGGGACACCTTGAAGACAGCCAGGGCACCTCAGGGACATCCAGGGCACCCCCAGGGACACCTAGGGGACAGACAGGGCACCCTAGGGACCGCCAGGGCACCCCCAGGGACACCCAGGGCACCCCCAGGGACACGAAGGGGACAGCCAGGGCACCCCAGGGACACCCAGGGCACCCCCAGGGACACCTAGGGGACAGGCAGGGCACCCCCAGGGACACCCAGGGCACCCCCAACGACACCTAGGTGACAGGCAGGGCACCCCCAGGGACACTGACGGGACAGCCAGGGCACCCCCAGGGACACCTAGGGGACAGCCAGGGCACCTGAGGGACACCTAGGGGAAGGCAGGACACCCCCAGGGACACCTAGGGTTCAGCCATGGCACCCCAGGGACACCCAGGGCACCCTCAGGGAAACCGAGGGCACAGCCAGGGCACCCCCAGGGACACCTAGGGGACAGGCAGCGCACCCCCAGAGACCCCTAGGGGACAGCCAGGGCCCACCCAGGGACACCCAGGGCACCCCCAGGGACACCTAGGGAACAGTCAGGGCATCCCCAGGGACACCCAGGGCACCCCCAGGGACACCTAGAGGACAGCCAGGGCACCCCCAGGGACACCTAGGGGACAGGCAGTGCACCCCCAGGGACACCTAGGGGACAGCCAGGGCCCCCCCAGGGACACCTAGGGGACAGCCAGGGCACTCCAGGGACAGCCAGGGCACCCCAGGGACACCGAGGGCACAGCCAGGGCACCCTAGAGACAGCCAGGGCACCCCCAGAGACACAGAGGGCACAGCCAGGGCACCCTAGGGACAGCCAGGGCACCCCCAGGGACACCTAGGGGACAGGCAGGCCACCCCCAGGGACACCTAGGGGACACCCAGGGCCCCCCCAGGGACACCTAGGGGACAGCCAGGGAACCCCAGGAACACCATGGGCACGCCCAGGGACACGTAGGGCACCCCAAGAGACACTGAGGGCCCAGCCAGGGCACCCTAGGGACAGCCAGGGCACCCCCAGGGACACGTAGGGTACAGCCAGGGCACCATAGGGACACCCAGGGCACCCCCAGGGACACCGAGGGGACAGCCAGGGCACCCTAGGGACAGCCATGGCACCCTAGGGACACCCAGGGCACCCCCAGAGACACCGAGGGCACAGCCAGGGCACCCGAGGGACAGCCAGGGCACCCCCAGGGACACCTAAGGGACAGGCAGGGCACCTCCAGGGACAGCCAGGGTACCCCCAGGGACACCTAGGGACAGTCAGGGCACCCCAGGGACACCTAGGGGACAGCCAGGGCACCCCAGGGACACCTAGGGGACAGCCAGGGCACCCTAGGGACACCTAGGGCACCCCCAGGGACATCGAGGGACAGCCAGGAACCCCCTGGGACAGCCAGCTCACCCCCACGGCCGCCTCCACCTCCAGGAGCGATCAAAACCCTCCTCTGGTTCTTTGATGCCTCAAATGGGCCGCCCAAACCTCCCGAATACCCCCCAAAGCACCCAAAGCAGCCCCCAGGACTCCCTCCAGAACCCCACAACCCAAAAACCCCCTCCACGACAACTCAGGACCCCCAGGATCCCCCCAAATCCGCGCCCCCCTCACCCTGAGGTCCCGTTTGAGCCGCTCCACGTTGCGGACAGGCACCAGCTCATCAAGCCCCAAGCACCAACACCTGCGGGACTGGGATGGACTGAGAGCACTGGGAGGGTGACCAGAGAAACCTGGGATGGACAAAGAGTGGACTGGGATGAACTGGGATGAACTGGCAGGCGTGTGGGGGTCCATGGTGGCCACTCGGTGCCTTACTGGTCTATACTGGGATGGGTCGGATGGCCCCAGGGGAGGGGGTGAGGCCACACTGGTCCAGACTGGGAGGGGAGTCACCATGGTGCCGGAGGCGGAGTCGAGGATACGAGCGAGGCAGGGACACCTAGGGGACAGCCAGGGCAACCCAGGGACACCAGGGCCCTCCCAGGGACACCTAGGGGACAGCCAGGGAACCCCAGGGACACCCTGGGCACCCCCAGGGACACCTAGGGGACAGCAAGGGCACCCCCAGGGACACCTAGGGGACAGGCAGGGCACACCCAGGGACACCTAGGGGACAGCCAGGGCCCCCCCAGGGACACCTAGGGGACAGGCAGGGCACCCCCACGGACACCGAGGGGACAGCCAGGGCACCCCCAGGGACACCTAGAGGACAGGCAGGACACCCCCAGGGCACCCCAGGGACACCCATTGCACCCCCAGGGACACCAAGGGGACAGCCAGAGCACCCCAAGGACAGCCAGGGCACCCCCAGGGACACCTAGGGGACAGCCAGGGCACCCCAGGGACACCAAGGGGACAGCCAGGGCAACCCCAGGGACACCTAGGGGACAGCCAGGGCACCCCAGGGACACCCAGGGCACCCCCTGGGACACCAAGGGGACAGGCAGGGCACCCCCAGGGACACCGAGGGGAAAGCCAGGGCACCCCCAGGGACACCTAGGGGAAGGCAGGACAGCCCCAGGGACACCTAGGGGACAGCCAGGGCACCCCCAGGGACATTTAGAGGACAGCCAGGGCACTCCAGGGACACCCAGGGCACTCCCAGGGACACCTAGGGGACAGGCAGGGCACCCCCAGGGACACCCAGGGCACCCCCAGGGACACCTAGGGGACAGGCAGGGCACCCCCAGGGACACCTAGGGGACAGCCAGGGCACCCCCAGGGACACTGACGGGACAGCCAGGGCACCCCCAGAGACCCCTAGGGGACAGCCAGGGCACTCCCAGGGACACTCGGGGCACCCACAGGGACACCTTGGGGACAGCCAGGGCACCCAAGGGACACCCAGGGCACCCCCAGGGACACCTAGGGGACAGGCAGGGCACCCCCAGGGACACCCAGGGCACCCCCAACGACACCTAGGGGACAGGCAGGGCACCCCAGGGACACCCAGGGACACCTAGGGGACTGCCCGGGCATCCCCAGGGACAGCCAGGTCACCCCCAGGTACACCTAGGGGACAGCCAGGGCACCCCAGGCACACCCAGGGCACCCCCAGGGACACCTAGGGGACAGCCACGGCACACTAGGGACAGCCCGGGCACCCCCAGGGACACCGAGGGGACAGCCAGGGCACCCTCAGAGACACCGAGGGCACAGCCAGGGCACCCTGGGGACAGCCAGGGCACCCCCAGGGACACCTAGGGGACAGGCAGGTCACCCCCAGGGACACCTAGGGGACAGCCAGGGCACCCTAGGGACAGCCAGGGCACACCCAGGGACACCTAGGGGACAGGCATGGCACCCCCAGGGACACCTAGGGGATAGCCAGGGCACCCCAGGGACAGCCAGGGCACCCCCTGGGACACCAAGGGGACAGACAGGGCACCCCCAGGGACACCGAGGGGAAAGCCAGGGCACCCCCAGGGACACCAAGGGGAAGGCAGGACACCCCCAGGGACACCTAGGGGACAGCCAGGGCACCCCCAGGGACATTTAGGGGACAGCTAGGGCACTCCAGGGACACCCAGGGCACCCCCAGGGACATTTAGGTGACAGCCAGGGCACTCCAGGGACACCCAGGGAACCTCCAGGGACACCTAGGGGACAGGCAGGGAACCGCCAGGGACACCTAGGGGACAGCCAGGGCACCCCCAGGGACACCCAGGGCACCCCCAGGGACACCTAGGGCACCCCCAGGGACACCAAGGGGACAGCCAGAGAACCCCAAGGACAGCCAGGGCACCCACAGGGACACCTAGGGGACAGCCAGGGCACCCCAGGGACTCCTAGGGGACAGCCAGGGCACCCCCAGGGACACCTAGGGGACAGGCAGCGCACCCCCAGAGACCCCTAGGGGACAGCCAGGGCCCACCCAGGGACACCCAGGGCACCCCCAGGGACACCTAGGGAACAGTCAGGGCATCCCCAGGGACACCCAGGGCACCCCCAGGGACACCTAGAGGACAGCCAGGGCACCCCCAGGGACACCTAGGGGACAGGCAGTGCACCCCCAGGGACACCTAGGGGACAGCCAGGGCCCCCCCAGGGACACCTAGGGGACAGCCAGGGCACTCCAGGGACAGCCAGGGCACCCCAGGGACACCGAGGGCACAGCCAGGGCACCCTAGAGACAGCCAGGGCACCCCCAGGGACACCTAGGGGACAGGCAGGCCACCCCCAGGGACACCTAGGGGACACCCAGGGCCCCCCCAGGGACACCTAGGGGACAGCCAGGGAACCCCAGGAACACCATGGGCACGCCCAGGGACACGTAGGGCACCCCAAGAGACACTGAGGGCCCAGCCAGGGCACCCTAGGGACAGCCAGGGCACCCCCAGGGACACGTAGGGTACAGCCAGGGCACCATAGGGACACCCAGGGCACCCCCAGGGACACCGAGGGGACAGCCAGGGCACCCTAGGGACAGCCATGGCACCCTAGGGACACCCAGGGCACCCCCAGAGACACCGAGGGCACAGCCAGGGCACCCGAGGGACAGCCAGGGCACCCCCAGGGACACCTAAGGGACAGGCAGGGCACCTCCAGGGACAGCCAGGGTACCCCCAGGGACACCTAGGGACAGTCAGGGCACCCCAGGGACACCTAGGGGACAGCCAGGGCACCCCAGGGACACCTAGGGGACAGCCAGGGCACCCTAGGGACACCTAGGGCACCCCCAGGGACATCGAGGGACAGCCAGGAACCCCCTGGGACAGCCAGCTCACCCCCACGGCCGCCTCCACCTCCAGGAGCGATCAAAACCCTCCTCTGGTTCTTTGATGCCTCAAATGGGCCGCCCAAACCTCCCGAATACCCCCCAAAGCACCCAAAGCAGCCCCCAGGACTCCCTCCAGAACCCCACAACCCAAAAACCCCCTCCACGACAACTCAGGACCCCCAGGATCCCCCCAAATCCGCGCCCCCCTCACCCTGAGGTCCCGTTTGAGCCGCTCCACGTTGCGGACAGGCACCAGCTCATCAAGCCCCAAGCACCAACACCTGCGGGACTGGGATGGACTGAGAGCACTGGGAGGGTGACCAGAGAAACCTGGGATGGACAAAGAGTGGACTGGGATGAACTGGGATGAACTGCCAGGCGTGTGGGGGTCCATGGTGGCCACTCGGTGCCTTACTGGTCTATACTGGGATGGGTCGGATGGCCCCAGAGGAGGGGGTGAGGCCACAATGGTCCAGACTGGGAGGGGAGTCACCATGGCGCCGGAGGCGGAGTCGAGGATACGAGCGAGGCAGGGACACCTAGGGGACAGCCAGGGCAACCCAGGGACACCAGGGCCCTCCCAGGGACACCTAGGGGACAGCCAGGGAACCCCAGGGACACCCTGGGCACCCCCAGGGACACCTAGGGGACAGCAAGGGCACCCCCAGGGACACCTAGGGGACAGGCAGGGCACACCCAGGGACACCTAGGGGACAGCCAGGGCACCCCCAGGGACACCTAGAGGACAGGCAGGACACCCCCAGGGCACCCCAGGGACACCCATTGCACCCCCAGGGACACCAAGGGGACAGCCAGAGCACCCCAAGGACAGCCAGGGCACCCCCAGGGACACCTAGGGGACAGCCAGGGCACCCCAGGGACACCAAGGGGACAGCCAGGGCAACCCCAGGGACACCTAGGGGACAGCCAGGGCACCCCAGGGACACCCAGGGCACCCCCTGGGACACCAAGGGGACAGGCAGGGCACCCCCAGGGACACCGAGGGGAAAGCCAGGGCACCCCCAGGGACACCTAGGGGAAGGCAGGACACCCCCAGGGACACCTAGGGGACAGCCAGGGCACCCCCAGGGACATTTAGAGGACAGCCAGGGCACTCCAGGGACACCCAGGGCACTCCCAGGGACACCTAGGGGACAGCCAGGGCACCCCCAGGGACACCCAGGGCACCCACAGGGACACCTAGGGGACAGGCAGGGCACCCCCAGGGACACCTAGGGGACAGCCAGGGCACCCCCAGGGACACTGACGGGACAGCCAGGGCACCCCCAGAGACCCCTAGGGGACAGCCAGGGCACTCCCAGGGACACTCGGGGCACCCACAGGGACACCTTGGGGACAGCCAGGGCACCCAAGGGACACCCAGGGCACCCCCAGGGACACCTAGGGGACAGGCAGGGCACCCCCAGGGACACCCAGGGCACCCCCAACGACACCTAGGGGACAGGCAGGGCACCCCCAGGGACACCTAGGGGACAGGAAGGGCACCCCCAGGGACACCTAGGGGACAGCCAGGTCTACCCAGGGACACCTAGAGGACAGGCAGGGCACCCCCAGGGCACCCCAGGGACACCCAGGGACGCCTAGGGGACAGCGAGGGCACCCCCAGGGACACCTAGGGGACACCCAGGGCACCCCGAGGGACACCAGGGCACCCCCAGGGACACCTAGGGGACAGCCAGGGCACCCGAGGGACAGCCAGAGCACCCGCAGGGACACCAAGGGCACAGCCAGGGCACCCTAGGGACACCCAGCGCACCCCCAGGGACACCTAGGGGACAGCCAGGGCATCCCCAGGGACACCCAGGGCACCCCCAGGGACACGTAGAGGACAGCCAGGGCATCCCCAGGGACACCTAGGGGACAGGCAGGGACCCCCCAGGGACACCTAGGGGACAGCAAGGGCACCCACAGGGACACCCAGGGCACCCCCAGGGACACGTAGGGGACAGCCAGGGCACCCCAGGGACACCCTGGGCGCCCCCAGGGACACCTAGGGGACAGCCAGGGCACTCCGAGGGACAGGGAGGGCACCCCCAGGGACACCTAGGGGACAGGCAGGGCACCCCCAGAGACCCCTAGGGGCCAGACAGGGCACCCTAGGGACAGCAATGGCACCCCCAGGGACACGTAGGGGACAGGCTGGGCACCGTAGGGACAGCCAGGGCACCCCCTGGGCCACCTAGGGAACAGCCAGGGGACCCCAGGGACACGTAGGGGACAGCCAGGGCACCCCCAGGGACACCAAGGGGAAGGCAGGACACCCCCAGGGACACCTAGGGGACAGCCAGGGCACCCCCAGGGACATTTAGGGGACAGCTAGGGCACTCCAGGGACACCCAGGGCACCCCCAGGGACATTTAGGTGACAGCCAGGGCCCTCCAGGGACACCCAGGGAACCCCCAGGGACACCTAGGGGACAGGCAGGGAACCGCCAGGGACACCTAGGGGACAGCCAGGGCACCCCCAGGGACACCCAGGGCACCCCCAGGGACACCTAGGGGACAGGCAGGGCACCCCCAGTGCACCCCAGGGACACCTTGGGGACAGCCAGGGCACCCCAGGGACAGCCAGGGCACCCCCAAGGACACCTAGGGGACCTCCAGGGCACCTCCAGGGACACCCAGGGCACCCCCAGGGCCACCAAGGGGACAGCCAGGGCACCCCAGGGACAGCGAGGGCACCCCCAGGGACACCCAGGGCACCCCCAGGGACACCTAGGGGACAGCCAGGGCACCCCCAGGGACACCCAGGGCACCCCCAGGGACACCTAGGGGACAGCCAGGGCACCCCTAGGGATACCTAGGGGAGAGGCAGGGCACCCCCAGGGACACCTAGGGGACAGCCAGGGCACCCCCAAGGACACCTAGGAGACACGCAGGGAACCCCCAGGGACACCTAGGGGACAGCCAGGGTATCCCCAGGGACACCCAGGGCTCCCCCAGGGACACCAAGGGGACAGCAAGGGCACCCAGAGGGACACCTAAGGGACACCCTGGGCACCCCCAAGGACAACAAGGGGACGCCCAGGGACACCTAGGGGATAGCCAGGGCACCCCAGGGACAGCGAGGGCACCCCCAGGGACACCTAGGGGACAGCTACGGCAGCCCAGGGACACTCAGGGCACCCCCAGGGAAACCTAGGGGACAGCCAAGGAACCCCAGGGACAAGTACGGGACAGCCAGGGAACACCACTGACACTCTGTGCACCCCCAGGGACACCCAGGGCCCCCCCAGGGACACCTAGGGGACAGCCAGGGAACCCCAGAAACACCCTAGCCACCCCCAGGGACACCTAGGGGACAGCCGGGGAACCCGAGGGACAGCCAGGGAACCCCCAGGGACACCTAGAGGACAGGAAGGGCACCCCCAGGGACACCTAGGGGACAGCCAGGGCCCCCCCAGGGACACCAAGGGGACAGCCAGGGCACACCAGGGACAGCCAGGGCCCCCCCAGGGACACCTAGATGATAGCCAGCGCCCCCCCAGGGACACCCAGGGCACCCCCAGGGACATCTAGGGGACAGGCAGGGCACTCCCAGGGACACCGAGGGGAAAGCCAGGGCACCCCCAGGGACGCCTAGGGGAAGGCAGGACACCCTCAGTGACACCTAGGGGACAGCCAGGGCACCCCCAGGGACATTTAGGGGACAGCCAGGGCACTCCAGGGACACCCAGGGCACCCCCAGGGACACCTAGGGGACAGGCAGGGAACCCCCAGGGACACCTAGGGGACAGGCAGGGCACCCCCCGGGACACTGACGGGACAGCCAGGGCACCCCCAGAGACCCCTAGGTGACAGCCACGGCACCCCAGGGACACCCAGGGCACCCCCAGGGACACCAAGGGGACAGGCAGGGCACCCCCAGGGACACCCAGGGCACCCCGAACGACACCTAGGGGACAGGAAGGGCACACCCAGGGACACCTAGGGGACAGACAGGGCACTCTAAAGATAGCCAGGTCACCCCCAGGGACACCTAGGGGACAGGCAGGGCACCCCCAGGGACACCCAGGGCACCCCAAGGGACACCTAGGTGACAGCCAGGGCACCCCCAGGGACCCCTAGGGCACAGCCAGGGCACGCCAGGGACAGCCAGGGCACCTCCGGGGACACCAAGGGGACATCCAGAGCACCCCAGGGACAGCGAGGGCACCCCCAGGGACACCGAAGGAACACCCTGGGCACCCCCAGTGACACCAAGGGCACCCCCAGGGACACCTAGGGGACAGGCAGGGCATTCCCAGGGACACTGACGGGACAGCCAGGGCACGCCCAGAGACCCCTAGGGGACAGCCAGGGCACTCCCAGGGACACTCTGGGCACCCACAGGGACACCTAGGGGACCTCCAGGGCACCCCCAGGGACACCCAGGGCACCCCCAGGGCCACCTAGGGGACAGCCAGGGCACCCCAGGGACAGCCAGGGCCCCCCCAGGGACACCTAGGGGACAGCCAGGGCACCCCAGGCACACCCAGGGCTCCCCCAGGGACACCTAGGGGACAGCCAGGGCACCCCAGGCACACCCAGGGCTCCCCCAGGGACACCTAGGGGACAGCCAGGCCACCCCCAGGGACACCGAGGTCACCCCCAGGGACACCTAGGGCACCCCCAGAGACACCGAAGGCACAGCCAGGGCATCCTAGGGACAGCCAGGGCACCGCCAGGGACACCTAGGGGACAGCCAGGGCACCCCCAGGGACACCTAGAAGACAGCCAGGGCAACCCCAGGGACACCTAGGGGACAGCCAGGGCACCCCCAGGGACACCTAGGGGACAGCCAGGGCACTCCAGAGACAGCCAGGGCACCCCCAGGGACACCTAGGGGACAGCCAGGGCACCCGAAGGACAGCCAGAGCACCCCCAGGGACACCAAGGGCACAGCCAGGGCACCCTAGGGACAGCCAGGGCAACGCCAGGGACACCTAGGGGACAGCCAGGGCATCCCCAGGGACACCCAGGGCACCCCCAGGGACACCTAGAGGACAGCCAGGGCACCCCCAGAGACACCTAGGGGACAGCCAGGGCCCCCCCAGGGACAACTAGGGGACAGCCAGGGCACTCCAGGGACGCCAAGGGCACCCCCAGGGACACCTAGGGGACAGCCAGGGCACCCTAAAGACAGCCAGGGCACCCCCAGGAACACCTAGGGGACAGGCAGGGCACCCCCAGGGACACCTAGGGGACACCCAGGGCACCCCCAGGGACACCTAGGGGACAGGCCGAGCACCCCCAGGGACACCTAGGGGACAGGCAGGGCACCCCCAGGGACACTGACGGGACAGCCAGGGCATCCCCAGAGACCCCTAGGGGACAGGCCGAGCACCCCCAGGGACACCTAGGGGACAGCCAGGGCACTCCCAAGGACACTCTGGGCACCCACAGGGACACCTTGAAGACAGACAGGGCACCTCAGGGACATCCAGGGCACCCCCAGGGACACCTAGGGGACAGCCAGGGCACCATAGGGACCGCCAGGGCACCCCCAGGGACACCCAGGGCACCCCCAGGGACACGAAGGGGACTACCAGGGCACCCCCAGGGACACCTAGGGGACAGCCAGGGAACCCCAGGGACAGGCAGGGCACCCCCAGGGACACCTAGAGGACAGCCAGGGCACCCCCAGTGACGCCTAGGGGACAGCGAGGGCACCCCCAGGGACACCTAGGGGACACCCAGGGCACCCCGAGGGACACCAGGGCACCCCCAGGGACACCTAGGGGACAGCCAGGGCACCCGAGGGACAACCAGAGCACCCGCAGGGACACCAAGGGCACAGCCAGGGCACCCTAGGGACACCCAGCGCACCCCCAGGGACACCTAGGGGACAGCCAGGGCATCCCCAGGGACACCCAGGGCACCCCCAGGGACACGTAGAGGACAGCCAGGGCATCCCCAGGGACACCTAGGGGACAGGCAGGGACCCCCCAGGGACACCTAGGGGACAGCCAGGGCCCCCCCAGGGACAACTAGGGGACAGCCAGGGCACTCCAGGGACAGCCAGGACACCCCCAGGGACACCGAGGGCACAGCCAGGGCACCCCCAGGGACACCGAGAGGACAGGCAGGGCACCCCAGGGCAGCCCAGGGACACCCAGGGTACCCCAGGGACACGTAGGGGACCTCCCGGGCACCCCAGGGACACCCAGGGCCCACCCATGGACACCTAGGGGACAGCCAGGGCCCCCCCAGGGACACCTAGGGGACAGCCAGGTCTACCCAGGGACACCCAGGGCACCCCCAGGGACACCGAAAGGACAGCCAGGGCACCCTAGGGACAGCCATGGCACCCTAGGGACAGCCAGGGCACCCCCAAAGACACCGAGGGCACAGCCAGGGCACCCTAGGGACAGCCAGGGCACACCTAGGGACACCTAAGGGACAGGCAGGGCATCCCCAGGGACACTGACGGGACAGCCAGGGCACCCCCAGAGACCCCTAGGGGACAGCCAGGGACCTCCTAGTGACACTCTGGGCACCCCAAGGGACACCTTGGGGTCAGCCAGGGCACCCCAGGGACACCCAGGGCACCCCCAGGGACACGGAGAGGACAGCCAGGGCACCCCCAGGGACACCTAGGGCAAGGCAGGACACCCCCAGGGACACCTAGGGGACAGGCAGGGCACCTCCAGGGACAGCCAGGGTACCCCCAGGGACACCTAGGGACAGTCAGGGCACCCCAGGGACACCTAGGGGACAGCCAGGGCACCCTAGGGACACCCAGGGCACCCCGAGGGACACCTAAGTGACAGCCAGGGCACCCCAGGGACATCGAGGGACAGCCAGGAACCCCCTGGGACAGCCAGCTCACCCCCACGGCCGCCTCCACCTCCAGGAGCTATCAAAACCCTCCTCAGGTTCTTTGATGCCTCAAATGGGCCGCCCAAACCTCCCGAATACCCCCCAAAGCACCCAAAGCAGCCCCCAGGACGCCCCCCAGACCCCCCACAACCCAAAAACCCCCTCCACGACAACTCAGGACCCCCAGGATCCCCCCAAATCCGCGCCCCCCTCACCCTGAGGTCCCGTTTGAGCCGCTCCACGTTGCGGACAGGCACCAGCTCATCAAGCCCCAAGCACCAACACCTGCGGGACTGGGATGGACTGAGAGCACTGGGAGGGTGACCAGAGAAACCTGGGATGGACAAAGAGTGGACTGGGATGAACTGGGATGAACGGGCAGGCGTGTGGGGGTCCATGGTGGCCACTCGGTGCCTTACTGGTCTATACTGGGATGGGTCGGATGGCCCCAGGGGAGGGGGTGAGGCCACAATGGTCCAGACTGGGAGGGGAGTCACCATGGCGCCGGAGGCGGAGTCGAGGATACGAGCCAGGCAAGGACACCTAGGGGACAGCCAGGGCAACCCAGGGACACCAGGGCCCCCCCAGAGACACCTAGGGAGCAGCCAGGGAACCCCAGGGACACCCTGTGCACCCCCAGGGACACCTAGGGGACAGCCAGGGCCCATCCCGGGACACCTAGGGGACAGCCAGGGAACCCCAGGGACACCCTGTGCACGCCCAGGGACACCCAGGGCACACCCAGGGACACCTAGGGGACAGCCAGGGCACCCCCAGGGACACCTAGAAGACAGCCAGGGCAACCCCAGGGACACCTAGGGGACAGCCAGGGCACCCCCAGGGACACCTAGGGGACAGCCAGGGCACTCCAGGGACAGCCAGGGCACCCCCAGGGACACCTAGGGGACAGCCAGGGCACCCGAGGGACAGCCAGAGCACCCCCAGGGACACCAAGGGCACAGCCAGGGCACCCTAGGGACAGCCAGGGCAACGCCTGGGACACCTAGGGGACACCCAGGGCATCCTCAGGGACACCCAGGGCACCCCCAGGGACACCTAGAGGACAGCCAGGGCACCCCCAGGGACACCTAGGTGACAGCCAGGGCACCCCCAGGGACACCCAGGGCACCCCCAGGGACACCTAGAGGACAGTCAGGGCACCCCTAGGGACACCTAGGGGACAGGCAGGGCACCCCCAGGGACACCTAGGGGACAGCCAGGGCCCCCCCAGGGACAACTAGGGGACAGCCAGGGCACCCCCAGGGACACATAGGGGGCAGGCAGGGCACCCCCAGGGAGACCGAGGGGAAAGCCAGGGCACCCCCAGGGACACCGAGAGGAAGGCAGGACACCCCCAGGGACACCTAGGGGACAGCCAGGGCACCCCCAGGGACACCTAGGGGACAGCCAGGGCACCCCAGGGACACGCAGGGCACCCCCAGGGACACCTAGAGGACAGCCAGGGCACCCCCAGTGACACCTAGGGGACAGCCAGGGCACCCCCAGGGACACCTAGGGGACAGCCAGGGCACCCCCAGTGACACCTAGGGGACAGCCAGGGCACCCCCAGGGACACCTAGGAGACAGCCAGGGCACTCCAGAGACAGCCATGGCACCCCCAGGGACACCAAGGGCACAGCCAGGGCACCCTAGGCACACCCAGCGCACCCCCAGGGACACCTAGGGGACAGCCAGGGCATCCCCAGGGACACCCAGGGCACCCCCAGGGACACCTAGAGGACAGCCAGGGCATCCCCAGGGTCACCTAGGGGACAGGCAGGGCACCCCCAGGGACACCTAGGGGACAGCCAGGGCCCCCCCAGGGACAACTAGGGGACAGCCAGGGCACCCCAGGGACACCCAGGGCACCCCCAGGGACACTTAGGGGACAGCCAGAGCACCCCCAGGGACACCTAGGGGACAGCCAGGGCACCCCAGGCACACTCAGGGCACCCCCAGGAACACCTAGGGGACAGCCAGGGCACCCTAGGCACACCCAGGGCACCCCCAGGGACACCTAGGGGACAGCCAGGGCACCCTAAGGACAGCCAGGGCACCCCCAGGGACACCGAGGGCACAGCCATGCCACCCTAGGGACAGCCAGGGCACCCCCAAGGACACCTAAGGGACACGCAGGGAAGCCCCAGGGACACCTAGGGGACAGCCAGGGCATCCCCAGGGACACCCTGGGCACCCCCAGGGACACTAAGGGGACCCCCAGGGAAACCTAGGGGACAGGCAGGGCATTCCCAGGGACACTGACGGGACAGCCAGGGCACCCCCAGAGACCCCTAGGGGACAGCCAGGGCACTCCCAGGGACACCTAGAAGACAGCCAGGGCAACCCCAGGGACACCTAGGGGACAGCCAGGGCACCCCCAGGGACACCTAGGGGACAGCCAGGGCACTCCAGGGACAGCCAGGGCACCCCCAGGGACACCTAGGGGACAGCCAGGGCACCCGAGGGACAGCCAGAGCACCCCCAGGGACACCAAGGGCACAGCCAGGGCACCCTAGGGACAGCCAGGGCAACGCCTGGGACACCTAGGGGACAGCCAGGGCATCGCCAGGGACACCCAGGGCACCCCCAGGGACACCTAGAGGACAGCCAGGGCACCCCCAGGGACACCTAGGGGACAGGCAGGGCACCCCCAGGGACACCGAGGGGACAGCCAGGGCCCCCTCAGGGACAACTAGGGGACAGCCAGGGCACTCCAGGGACACCCAGGGCACCCCCAGGGACACCTAGGGGACAGCCAGGGCATCCTAAAGACAGCCAGGGCACCCCCAGGGACACATAGGGGACAGCCAGGGCACCCCAGGGACACGCAGGGCACCCCCAGGGACACCTAGAGGACAGCCAGGGCACCCCCAGTGACACCTAGGGGACAGCCATGGCACCCCCAGGGACACCAAGGGCACAGCCAGGGCACCCTAGGCACACCCAGCTCACCCCCAGGGACACCTAGGGGACAGCCAGGGCATCCCCAGGGACACCCAGGGCACCCCCAGGGACACCTAGAGGACAGCCAGGGCATCCCCAGGGACGCCTAGGGGACAGGCAGGGCACCCCCAGGGACACCTAGGGGACAGCCAGGGCCCCCCCAGGGACAACTAGGGGACAGCCAGGGCACCCCAGGGACACCCAGGGCACCCCCAGGGACACTTAGGGGACAGCCAGGGCACCCCCAGGGACACCTAGGGGACAGCCAGGGCACCCTAGGCACACCCAGGGCACCCCCAGGGACACCTAGGGGACAGCCAGGGCACCCTAGGGACAGCCAGGGCACCCCCAGGGACACCGAGGGCACAGCCATGCCACCCTAGGGACAGCCAGGGCACCCCCAAGGACACCTAAGGGACACGCAGGGAAGCCCCAGGGACACCTAGGGGACAGCCAGGGCATCCCCAGGGACACCTAGGGCACCCCCAGGGACACCAAGGGGACAGCAAGGGCACCCCAAGGGACACCTAAGGGACACCCTGGGCACCCCCAGGGACACCAAAGGGACGCCCAGGGACACCTAGGGGACAGCCAGGGCACCCCAGGGACAGCGAGGGCACCCCCAGGGACACCTAGGGGACAGCCAGGGCAGCCCAGGGGCACTCAGGGCACCCCCAGGGAAACCTAGGGGACAGCCAGGGAACCCCAGGGACAAGTACGGGACAGCCAGGGAACCCCACTGACACCCTGTGCACCCCCAGGAACACCCAGGGCCCCCCCAGGGACACCTAGGGGACAGCCAGGGAACCCCAGGGACACCCTAGCCACCCCCAGGGACACCTAGGGGACAGCCAGGGAACCCGTGGGACAGCCAGGGAACCCCCAGGGACACCTAGAGGACAGGAAGGGCACCCCGAGGGACGCCTAGGGGACAGCCAGGGCCCCCCCAGGGACACCAAGGGGACAGCCAGGGCACACCAGGGACAGCCAGGGCCCCCCCAGGGACACCTAGGGGATAGCCAGCGCCCCCCCAGGGACACCCAGGGCACCCCCAGGGACATCTAGGGGACAGGCAGGGCACCCCCAGGGACACCGAGGGGAAAGCCAGGGCACCCCCAGGGACGCCTAGGGGAAGGCAGGACACCCTCAGTGACACCTAGGGGACAGCCAGGGCACCCCCAGGGACATTTAGGGGACAGCCAGGGCACTCCAGGGACACCCAGGGAACCCCCAGGGACACCTAGGGGACAGGCAGGGAACCCCCAGGGACACCTAGGGAACAGGCAGGGCACCCCCAGAGACCCCTAGGGGACAGCCAGGGCACCCCAGGGACACCCAGGGCACCCCCAGGGACACCTAGGGGACAGGCAGGGCACCCCCAGGGACACCCAGGGCACCCCGAACGACACCTAGGGGACAGGCAGGGCACACCCAGGGACACCTAGGGGACAGCCAGGGCACCCTAAAGACAGCCAGGTCACCCCCAGGGACACCTAGGGGACAGGCAGGGCACCCCCTGGGACACCGAGGGGAAAGCCAGGGCACTCCCAGGGACATTTAGGGGACAGCCAGGGCACTGCAGGGACACCCAGGGCACCCCCAGGGACACCTAGGGGACAGCCAGGGCACCCCCAGGGACACCTAGGGGACAGCCAGGGCACTCCAGAGACAGCCAGGGCACCCCCAGGGACACCTAGGGGACAGCCCGGGCACCCGAGGGACAGCCAGAGCACCCCCAGGGACACCAAGGGCACAGCCAGGGCACCCTAGGGACAGCCAGGGCAACGCCAGGGACACCTAGGGGACAGCCAGGGCATCCCCAGGGACACCCAGGGCACCCCCAGGGACACCTAGAGGACAGCCAGGGCACCCCCAGGGACACCTAGGGGACAGCCAGGGCACCCCCAGGGACACCGAGGGGAAAGCCAGGGCACCCCCAGGGACACCGAGGGGAAGGCAGGACACCCCCAGGGACACCTAGGGGGGAGCCAGGGCACCCCCAGGGACATTTAGGGGACAGCCAGGGCACTCCAGGGACATTCAGGGCACCCCCAGGGACACCTAGGGGACAGGCCGAGCACCCCCAGGGACACCTAGGGGACAGGCAGGGCAACCCCAGGGACACTGACGGGACAGCCAGGGCACCCCCAGAGACCCCTAGGGGACAGCCAGGGCACTCCCAGGGACACTCTGGGCACCCACAGGGACACCTTGAAGACAGCCAGGGCACCTCAGGGACATCCAGGGCACCCCCAGGGACACCTAGGGGACAGGCAGGGAACCCCCAGGGACACCTAGGGAACAGGCAGGGCACCCCCAGGGACACTGACGGGACAGCCAGGGCACCGCCAGAGACCCATAGGGGACATCCAGGGCACCCCAGAGACACCCAGGGCACCCCCAGGGACACCAAGGGGACAGCCAGGGCACCCCAGGGACACCCAGGGCACCCCAAGGGACACCTAGGGGACAGGCAGGGCACCCCCAGGGACACCCAGGGCACCCCGAACGACACCTAGGGGACAGGCAGGGCACACCCAGGGACACCTAGGGGATAGCCAGGGCACCCTAAAGACAGCCAGGTCACCCCCAGGGACACCTAGGGGACAGGCAGGGCACCCCCAGGGACACCGAGGGGAAAGCCAGGGCACTTCCAGGGACATTTAGGGGACAGCCAGGGCACGCCAGGGACACCCAGGGCACCCCCAGGGACACCTAGGGGACAGCCAGGGCACCCCCAGGGACACCTAGGGGACAGCCAGGGCACCCCCAGGGACACCTAGGGGACAGCCAGGGCACTCCAGAGACAGCCAGGGCACCCCAAGGGACACCTAGGGGACAGGCAGGGCACCCCCAGGGACACCCAGGGCACCCCGAACGACACCTAGGGGACAGGCAGGGCACACCCAGGGACACCTAGGGGACAGCCAGGGCACCCTAAAGACAGCCAGGTCACCCCCAGGGACACCTAGCGGACAGGCAGGGCACCCCCAGGGACACCTAGGGGACAGCCAGGGCACTCCAGAGACAGCCAGGGCACCCCCAGGGACACCTAGGGGACAGCCAGGGCACCCGAGGGACAGCCAGAGCACCCCCAGGGACACCAAGGGCACAGCCAGGGCACCCTAGGGACAGCCAGGGCAACGCCAGGGACACCTAGGGGACAGCCAGGGCATCCCCAGGGACACCCAGGGCACCCCCAGAGACGCCTAGGGGACAGCCAGGGCACTCCCAGGGACACTCTGGGCACCCCCAGGGACACCTTGAAGACAGCCAGGGCACCTCAGGGACATCCAGGGCACCCCCAGGGACACCTAGGGGACAGCCAGGGCACCCTAGGGACCGCCAGGGCACCCACAGGGACACCCAGGGCACCCCCAGGGACACGAAGGGGACAGCCAGGGCACCCCAGGGACACGCAGGGCACCCCCAGGGACACCAAGGGCACAGACAGGGCACCCTAGGGACACCAAGGGGACAGCCAGGGCACCCCCAGGGACACCAAGGGCACAGACAGGGCACCCTAGGGACACCAAGGGGACAGCCAGGGCACCCCCAGGGACACCAAGGGGACATCTAGAGCACCCCAGGGACACCCAGGGCAACCCCAGGGACACCTAGAGGAAAGACAGAGCACCCCAGGCACACCAACGGCACCCCCAGGGACACCTAGGGGACAGCCAGGGCACCCCGAGGGACACCAGGGCACCACCAGGGACACCTAGGGGACAGCCAGGGCACCCCAGGGAAAGCGAGGGCACCCCCAAAGACACCTAGGCGACCTCCAGGGACACGTAGGGGACAGCCAGGGCACCCCAGGGACAGCCAGGGCACCCCCAGGGACACCTAGGGGACAGCCAGGGCATCCCAGGGACAGCCAGGGCACCCCCAGGGACGCCTAGGGGACAGCCAGGGCCCCCCCAGGGACACCTAGGGGACAGCCAGGGCACCCCCAGGGACGCCTAGGGGACAGCCAGGGCACCCCCAGGGACGCCTAGGGGACAGCCAGGGCCCCCCCAGGGACACCTAGAGGACAGCCAGGGCACCCCCAGGGACACCTAGGGCACAGCCAGGGCACCCTAGGGACAGCCAGGGCACCCCGATGGACACCTAAGTGACAGCCAGGGCACCCCAAGGACATCGAGGGACAGCCAGGAACCCCCTGGGACAGCCAGCTCACCCCCACGGCCGCCTCCACCTCCAGGAGCGAACAAAGCCCTCCTCTGGTTCTTTGATGCCTCAAATGGGCCGCCCAAACCTCCCGAATACCCCCCAAAGCACCGAAAGCAGCCCCCAGGACGCCCCCCGGAGCCCCCACTACCCAAAAACCCCCTCCACGAAAACTCAGGACCCCCAGGATCCCCCCAAATCCGCGCCCCCCTCACCCTGAGGTCCCGTTTGAGCCGCTCCACGTTGCGGACAGGCACCAGCTCATCAAGCCCCAATCACCAACACCTGCGGGACTGGGATGGACTGAGAGCACTGGGAGGGTGACCAGAGAAACCTGGGATGGACGAAGAGTGGACTGGGATGAACTGGGATGAACTGGCAGGCGTGTGGGGGTCCATGGTGGCCACTCGGTGCCTTACTGGTCTATACTGGGATGGGTCGGATGGCCCCAGGGGAGGGGGTGAGGCCACAATGGTCCAGACTGGGAGGGGAGTCACCATGGCGCCGGAGGCGGAGTCGAGGATAGGAGCGAGGCAGCGACACCTAGGGGACAGCCAGGGCAACCCAGGGACACCCTGGGCACCCCCAGGGACACCTAATGCACCCCCAGGGACACCTAGGGGACAGCCAGGGCCCCCCCAGGGACACCCAGGGCACCCCCAGGGACACCTAGGGGACAGCCAGGGAACCACAGGGACACCCTGTGCACCCCCAGGGACACCCAAAGCACACCCAGGGACACCCAGGGGACAGCCACGGCCCCCCCAGGGACACCTAGGGGACAGCCAGGGCCCCCCCAAGGACACCCAGGGCACCCCCAGGGAAACCTAGGGGACAGCCAGGGCCCCCCCAGGGACACCCAGGGCACCCCCAGGGACACCAAGGGGACAGCCAGGGCCCCCCCAGGGACACCTAGGGGACAGCCAGGGCCCCCCCAGGGACACCTAGGGGACAGCCAGGGAACCCCCAGGGACACCCAGGGCACCCCAAGGGACACCTAGGTGACAGCCAGGGCACCCCCAGGGACACCTAGGGCACAGCCAGGGCACGCCAGGGACAGCCAGGGCACCTCCAGGGACACCAAGGGGACATCCAGAGCACCCCAGGGACAGCGAGGGCACCCCCAGGGACACCGAAGGAACACCCTGGGCACCCCCAGTGACACCAAGGGGACCCCCAGGGACACCTAGGGGACAGGCAGGGCATTCCCAGGGACACTGACGGGACAGCCAGGGCACGCCCAGAGACCCCTAGGGGACAGCCAGGGCACTCCCAGGGACACTCTGGGCACCCACAGGGACACCTAGGGGACCTCCAGGGCACCCCCAGGGACACCCAGGGCACCCCCAGGGCCACCTAGGGGACAGCCAGGGCACCCCAGGGACAGCCAGGGCCCCCCCAGGGACACCTAGGGGACAGCCAGGGCACCCCAGGCACACCCAGGGCTCCCCCAGGGACACCTAGGGGACAGCCAGGGCACCCCAGGCACACCCAGGGCTCCCCCAGGGACACCTAGGGGACAGGCAGGCCACCCACAGGGACACCGAGGTCACCCCCAGGGACACCTAGGGCACCCCCAGAGACACCGAAGGCACAGCCAGGGCACCCTAGGGACAGCCAGGGCACCGCCAGGGACACCTAGGAGACAGCCAGGGCACCCCCAGGGACACCTAGAACACAGCCAGGGCAACCCCAGGGACACCTAGGGGACAGCCAGGGCACCCCCAGGGACACCTAGGGGACAGCCAGGGCACCCGAAGGACAGCCAGAGCACCCCCAGGGACACCAAGGGCACAGCCAGGGCACCCTAGGGACAGCCAGGGCAACGCCAGGGACACCTAGGGGACAGCCAGGGCATCCCCAGGGACACCCAGGGCACCCCCAGGGACACCTAGAGGACAGCCAGGGCACCCCCAGAGACACCTAGGGGACAGCCAGGGCCCCCCCAGGGACAACTAGGGGACAGCCAGGGCACTCCAGGGACGCCAAGGGCACCCCCAGGGACACCTAGGGGACAGCCAGGGCACCCTAAAGACAGCCAGGGCACCCACAGGAACACCTAGGGGACAGGCAGGGCACCCCCAGGGACACCTAGGGGACAGCCAGGGCACCCCCAGGGACATTTAGGGGACAGCCAGGGCACTCCAGGGACACCCAGGGCACCCCCAGGGACACCTAGGGGACAGGCCGAGCACCACCAGGGACACCTAGGGGACAGGCAGGGCACCCCCAGGGACACTGACGGGACAGCCAGGGCACCCCCAGAGACCCCTAGGGGACAGGCCGAGCACCCCCAGGGACACCTAGGGGACAGCCAGGGCACTCCCAGGGACACTCTGGGCACCCACAGGGACACCTTGAAGACAGCCAGGGCACCTCAGGGACATCCAGGGCACCCCCAGGGACACCTAGGGGACAGCCAGGGCACCATAGGGACCGCCAGGGCACCCCCAGGGACACCCAGGGCACCCCCAGGGACACGAAGGGGACTACCAGGGCACCCCCAGGGACACCTAGGGGACAGCCAGGGCACCCCAGGGACACGCAGGGCACCCCCAGGGACACCTAGAGGACAGCCAGGGCACCCCCAGTGACGCCTAGGGGACAGCGAGGGCACCCCCAGGGACACCTAGGGGACACCCAGGGCACCCCGAGGGACACCAGGGCACCCCCAGGGACACCTAGGGGACAGCCAGGGCACCCGAGGGACAGCCAGAGCACCCCCAGGGACACCGAGGGGAAAGCCAGGGCACCCCCAGGGAGGCCTAGGGGAAGGCAGGACACCCTCAGTGACACCTAGGGGACAGCCAGGGCACCCCCAGGGACATTTAGGGGACAGCCAGGGCACTCCAGGGACACCCAGGGCACCCCCAGGGACACCTAGGGGACAGGCAGGGAACCCCCAGGGACACCTAGGGAACAGGCAGGGCACCCCCAGGGACACTGACGGGACAGCCAGGGCACCCCCAGAGACCCCTAGGGGACAGCCAGGGCACCCCAGGGAAACCCAGGGCACCCCCAGGGACACCAAGGGGACAGCCAGGGCACCCCAGGGACACCCAGGGCACCCCCAGGGACACCTAGGGGACAGGCAGGGCACCCCCAGGGACACCCAGGGCACCCCGAACGACACCTAGGGGACAGGCAGGGCACACCCAGGGACACCTAGGGGACAGCCAGCGCACCCTAAAGACAGCCAGGTCACCCCCAGGGACACCTAGGGGACAGGCAGGGCACCCCCAGGGACACCGAGGGGAAAGCCAGGGCACTTCCAGGGACATTTAGGGGACAGCCAGGGCACGCCAGGGACACCCAGGGCACCCCCAGGGACACCTAGGGGACAGCCAGGGCACCCCCAGGAACACCTAGGGGACAGCCAGGGCACTCCAGAGACAGCCAGGGCACCCCCAGGGACACCTAGGGGACAGCCAGGGCACCCGAGGGACAGCCAGAGCACCCCCAGGGACACCAAGGGCACAGCCAGGGCACCCTAGGGACAGCCAGGGCAACGCCAGGGACACCTAGGGGACAGCCAGGGCATCCCCAGGGACACCCAGGGCACCCCCAGGGACACCTAGAGGACAGCCAGGGCAACCCAGGGACACCCTGGGCACCCCCAGGGACACCTAATGCACCCCCAGGGACACCTAGGGGACAGCCAGGGCCCCCCCAGGGACACCCAGGGCACCCCCAGGGACACCTAGGGGACAGCCAGAGAACCACAGGGACAGCCTGTGCACCCCCAGGGACACCCAGGGCACACCCAGGGACACCTAGGGGACAGCCAGGGCCCCCCCAGGGACACCTAGGGGACAGCCAGGGAACCCCAGGGACACCCTGGGCACCCCCAGGGACACCTAATGCACCCCCAGGGACACCTAGGGGACAGCCAGGGCCCCCCCAGGGACACCCAGGGCACCCCCAGGGACACCTAGGGGACAGCCAGGGAACCACAGGGACACCCTGTGCACCCCCAGGGACACCCAGGGCACACCCAGGGACACCCAGGGGACAGCCACGGCCCCCCCAGGGACACCTAGGGGACGGCCAGGGCCCCCCCAAGGACACCCAGGGCACCCCCAGGGAAACCTAGGGGACAGCCAGGGCCCCCCCAGGGACACCCAGGGCACCCCCAGGGACCCCAAGGGGACAGCCAGGGCCCCCCCAGGGACACCTAGGGGACAGCCAGGGCCCCCCCAGGGACACCTAGGGGACAGCCAGGGCACCCCCAGGGACACCTAGGGGACAGCCAGGGCCCCCCCAGGGACACCTAGGGGACAGCCAGGGAACCCCCAGGGACACCCAGGGCACCCCCAGAGACACCTAGGGGACAGCCAGGGAACCACAGGGACACCCTGTGCACCCCCAGGGACACCCTGTGCACACCCAGGGACAATTAGGGGACAGCCACGGCCCCCCCAGGGACACCTAGGGGACAGCCAGGGCCCCCCCAAGGACACCCAGGGCACCCCCAGGGAAACCTAGGGGACAGCCAGGGATCCCCCAGGGACACCCAGGGCACCCCCAGGGACACCTAGGGGACAGCCAGGGAACCACAGGGACACCCTGTGCACCCCCAGGGACACCCAGGTCACACCCAGGGACACCTAGGGGACAGCCACGGCCCCCCCAGGGACACCTAGGGGACAGCCAGGGCCCCCCCAAGGACACCCAGGGCACCCCCAGGGAAACCTAGGGGACAGCGTGGGCCCCCCCAGGGACACCCAGGTCACCCCCAGGGACACCTAGGGGACAGCCAGGGCCCCCCCAGGGACACCTAGAAGACAGCTAGGGCACCCCCAGGGACACCTAGGGGACAGCCAGGGCCCCCCCAGGGACACCTAGGGGACAGCCAGGGAGACCCAGGGACACCCTGTGCACGCCCAGGGACACCCAGGGCACACCCAGGGACACCTAGGGGACAGCCAGGGCACCCCCAGGGACACCTACGGGACAGCCAGGGCACCCCAGGGACACTGACGGGACAGCCAGGGCACCCCCAGGGACACCAAGGGGACCACCAGGGACACCTAGGGGACAGCCAGAGCACCCTAGGGACACCTAAGGGACACCCTGGGCACCCCCAGGGACACCAAGGGGACCACCAGGGACACCTAGGGGACAGCCAGGGCACCCCAGGGAGAGCGAGGGCACCCCCAGGGACACCTAGGGGACAGCCAGGGCCCCCCCAGGGACACCTAGGGGACAGCCAGGGCACTCCAGGGACAGCCAGGGCACCCCCAGGGCCACCTAGGGGACAGCCAGGGCACCCCCAGGGACAGCCAGGGCCCCCCCAGGGACATCCAGGGCACCCCCAGGGACACCTAGGGGACAGCCAGGGCAGCCCAGGGACACCCAGGGCACCCCCATGGACACCTAGGGGACAGCCAGGGCACCCCCAGGGACACCAAGGGGACCCCCAGGGACACCTAGGGGACAGCCAGGGCACCTACAGGGGCACCTAGGGGACAGCCAGGGGACCCCAGGGACACCCAGGGCTCCCCCAGGGACACCTAGGGGACAGCCAGGGCATCCCGAGGGACAGGGAGGGCACCCACAGGGACACCTAGGAGACAGCCAGGGCACGCCAGGGACACCCAGGGCACCCCAGGGACACCTAGAAGACAGCCAGGGCACTACAGGGACACCTAGGGCACAGCCAGGCCAACCCAAGGACAGCCAGGGCAGCCCAGGGACACCTACG
>NW_027094540.1:0-80226 GCF_029207755.1 Chamaea fasciata
AAAAGAGAGAAAAAAAAAAAGGACGAGAACAAAAAAGAGAAATGAAAAAAAAAGGCGGGAGGAAAAGAATGGAAAAGAAAATCAAAGGAAAAAGGAGAAAAAAAAAGGAGAAAAAAAGGGAAAGAAAAGAAAGGGGAAATAAGTGAAAAGAAAAAAAGGGGAAAGAAAAAGGGAAAGAAAAAAGGGAAACAGTAATTAAAAAGGAAGAAAGGAAAAGGAAGAAAGGAAAAAGGGGAAAAACGAAAAATTCAAACGGAAAAAAGAATAAAAAACATGAGAAAAGGAATAAAGGGCAGAAGAAAGGAATAAAGGACATTAAGGAAAAAAAAAAGGGGGAAAAGAAAACGGGGAAGAGAAAAAGCGGGAAAAGAAATGATGGAGAAACAGGGAGAAAAAAAGCAAAACCCCGAAGCCTGTCGGGCTCCGTCCCCGCTCCCGGCGCTCCCGAGCCGCCACCACCCGCCACAGCCGCGACACGGCCCGGGCGGCGACGGGACCGGCCCGGCCCGGAGCCCCGGCCCCGTTCCATCCCGGTCCCGGTCCCGGCCCCGTTCCATCCCATTCCCGGTCCCGGTCCCATCCCCGGTCCCGACTCACGCATTCCGGCTCCCCGGCTCCCCCGGCCCCAGCGCTCCGCGCCGGCCCCGCATCGGCAACGCGGCCATGGCGGCACCGGCCCCGCCCCGGACCGCCCCGAACCGCCCCGGAACCGCCCCGGAACCGCCCCGAACCGCCCCGAACCGCCCCGAACCGCCCGGAACCGCCCCCGAACCGCCCCGAACCGCCTCGGAACCGCCCCGAACCGCCCCGGAACCGCCCCGGAACCGCCCCGAACCGCCCCGAACCGCCCCGAACCGCCCGGAACCGCCCCGAACCGCCCCGGAACCGCCCGGAACCGCCCCGGAACCGCCCCGGGAACCGCCCCGGAACCGCCTCGAACCGCCCCGGAACCGCCCCGGAACCGCCCTGGAACCGCCCCGGAACCGCCCCGGAACCGCCCCGGAACCGCCCCGGAACCGCCCCGGAACCGCCCCGGAACCGCCCCGGAACCGCCTCGAACCGCCCCGGAACCGCCCCGGAACCGCCCTGGAACCGCCCCGGAACCGCCCCGGAACCGCCCGGAACCGCCCCGGAACCGCCCCGAACCGCCCCGGAACCGCCCCGGGACCGCCCGGAACCGCCCCGGAACCGCCCCGAACCGCCCCGGAACCGCCCGGAACCGCCCCCGAACCGCCCCGAACCGCACCCGAACCGCCCGGGAACCGCCCCGGAACCGCCCCGAACCGCCCCGGAACCGCCCCGAACCGCCCCGGAACCGCCCCGAACCGCCCCGAACCGCCCCGGAACCGCCCCGGAACCGCCCCGGAACCGCCCCGAACCGCCCCGGAACCGCCCCGAACCGCCCCGGAACCGCCCCGGAACCGCCCCGGAACCGCCCCGGAACCGCCCCGAACCGCCCCGGAACCGCCCCGAACCGCCCCGGGACCGCCCCGAACCGCCCCGGAACCGCCCCGGAACCGTCCGGGAACCGCCCCGGGACCGCCCCGGAACCGCCCCGGGACCGCCCCGGAACCGCCCCGAACCGCCCCGGAACCGCCCCGGAACCGTCCGGGAACCGCCCCGGAACCGCCCCGGGACCGACCGGAACCGCCCCGGGACCGCCCCGGCCCCGCCCCTGGAACACGGCCCCGGGATCCGCTCCTGGATCCGGCCGCGGTTGCGGTCTCGGTTGGGGCAGGGAGCCGAGCGATCCCCGCCGCTCCTCAGCCATCCCTCAGCGCTGAGCCCGGCCCGTCCGGACCATGGAACCGCCACACTTGGGAGGGATCCCAAATCCCATCCAGATCCACCCCTGCCATGGCAGGGACACCTCCACTGTCCCAGGCTGCTCCAGCCCCAGTGTCCAACCCGGCCTTGGGCACTGCCAGGGATCCAGGGGCAGCCACAGCAAATCTGGGAATTCCAGCTCGGCCCTTTACAGGGAAAAAATTCTTCCCAATATCCATTTAAATCTCCGCTTTTCCAGTGGGAAGGCACTCCTTGTGCACTCCCCAGTCTGCCACGTTCCAGCCTGGCCTTGGGCACTGCCGGGGATCCACAGCTGCTCTGGGCTCCCTGTTCCCTCCCAGGGAACAACTCCTGCCCCAAATCCCATCTAAATCTACCCACTGTCAGTTTAAAGCCATTCCCCGTGTCCTGTCCCTCCATCCCTCCATCCCTCCAGCTCCTTCAGGCACTGAAAGGTCACACTTGTGTCAGCCCGGCTCCTTCTCCAGGCTGGAGAATCCCGATTTCCCCAGCCTGTCTCACAGGGGAGAAGCTCCATCCCTCTCTAAGAAGACACTCCTGCCCTTCCGACTGCACCAGTCAGTTCTGCAGGAGAGAACACGGATCGTTCCCTGGCATTCATTCCTTCTGGAGCTTGTTCCTCACTCAGGATCCAGCATCCACGAGATGCTCTGTCACATTCCCTGAATCTGAGAGCGTCTCACGAAAGATAATCCACAGATCCTTCTGGTTTTTTTTTTTTCTTTTTTTCACTTAGCACTTGCCATGCCTGGATAGCAGAACAACCAAAATCCAGGTAAATCCAGTTTGCAGAACATCCCAAGCCCCTGCAGAGCTGGAACCAAACCCAAACCCAGTCCCAACAAATCGGATTTATTGTCTTAATCCCAAACCACCGCCCAGTCCCACCGCAGAGCCTCTTCCGTGCCCTGCCAGGCTCTGTGGAAAGTTTTCCAGGGAGAACAAGGGGAAGCACCACGAACGTCCTGTGCCACATCCACCTCATCCATCACCCGATTTTTATCTGACAGACTTTGCCCTGGCTTTGCAGAGGAATTCCTTTGTACCACCCCAAACCCCTCGTTTTTAGGTTTGGTGTTTTATCCCGAGGAAGTGAGGACTCACAAGGCTCGTTCTCCCCTCAGTTTAAAATTAATTTCTTCATTTAATACCAATTCTATTTTATTATTAGAATAATAATTTCAGAATAATAATAAAAAAAGGATGTAGCCACATAAGAAAAAAGTCGCTAGGTGAATTCTGAAGTTACTATTTTTTATTTTACGCTGCAATAAATAATATTGCAGGATCAAAACAGAGTGTGGAGATATCCTGAATACTGGGCAAGTTCCAGCTACTTCCAGCTGGCATTCCAGTCTCATTCCTCTTATGTCTTTGTCTATAATATTAACAGCATTAAGCACCAGGAACTTTCCTGCAAGAAGCTGTGGGATCAGGGACTGGAGAGAACGGGAATTAGGTTAAAACATCAATATTTCAGGGAATTCCCAGCAGGAAGGTGTCAGACTAACCCTGTGTCCACTCCTCCAGCTGGGCACTAAAACCAAAACCAGCTGGGCACTAAACTGTGGAAATCAGCACATGTAAAGGGAACACTTTGGGAAACTGCTGTGGGGTTTGGGAGCAGTCGGGAGCACCCACCCATCCTCTTTCCCTGGGGGTTTTCATCCCAGTTTGGGCTCCGCATCCACCCCCTTGGAGCAGCAGGGGAGCAGGGTAACCCTGGTTTTGTGCCTGACGTTTTTTGGTTTGCTGAAATCCTTCTCCCAGGGAATTTGCTGTAAACAGGAACCATGTTTTTGTAGCTGTAACTTTGTTTCCATCCCTTTCCCCTAGGAGGGATTTCTTCTTGAGGTCCCTCTGGTGTGACCAATGTGAGCGAAGAGGCTTTGCCTTCGTGTCACCAATGTAGAATAGTATAAAAGACAGACACGTCTCAAAAGCAGAGCAGTCATTTTGAACCTTCTGAAAGTCAGGATCTGTGTCGCTGTGGTGCAGAACAGCGGCAGGGGCTGTTGATTTGTCCCCCTGCCTGCTCCATCCCGAGTCCTTGGGGCTTCCCTGGGCCGCCGCTGCCACGGCTCCATATGGGATCCCAGAAATACAGCCCGAGGGGAGGCAGATTTAGCTCTTCCCTGTCTCCCTGGGCCCATCCATTTGGAGCAGCTTTTCCCTTCCCAAGGAACCTGCAAAAGGTCTCGGGAAGCTCTTTTCGAGGCTGAGGGTTTGATTTACGGGGCAGAGCTGGAGCTGACATTGGCCAACGGAGGGAGGAGATTTATGTCCATCTGTCCCACGCCTCATTCCCGGAGCCTTGGCCTCCAGCCCATAATGTCTGCACCCAGATTCCCTCTGCTGAATTCCTCCACAGCCCAAAATTCACCTCTGTTTGTTGGGAACTCACCGGGAATGGGACTGGAACACGGAAAAATAATCCCCAACCCCAGCAGGAAGCCAGCAGGAATTCCAGCCTTTGCCGTGGAAGTGACACGCAGGGAATGTCCACAGCAAAACTGTGTTTGGTGGGGAACTCCAAAGGCAAAAGGGTTTCCCGTTGGAAAATAGGAATTTGTGGGAATTGTTTGTGGAATTCCCTGGTTTAGCCTCACTAAGGGCACAGCACGGTGTTTTCCCTGTTTTCCCTGTGGGATTTTGCTTGATATGAGCTGGAATCTAAAATAAAATTGGGAAATCCTCTTATAAAACAATAAATCAGGATTTAAACAAAATTAGTTTCTTCAAAACAAATATTTTGTGGGGGGAAAATCCCATTTTTCCCCTTGTTTTGTGAGAGAGGAGCAATAATTTTGAAAGGCCTCCAAAACTCAGCAAAATGGGATTAAACCCCAAACATGCTTTTCCTAAAGGCTGGAATTTCTGGTTATTCCACTGACTTTCTGTCGGGTTAAAATGTCAGAGAAAATAATCAGAATTAGACTTTTTTTTCTCCACTCACACAATTTGTATCAACTACAATGTCTTTACAGAAAATGTGTCGGGTTTTATAATTTTTTTGTCAGTTTTCTTCAAAAATATTTTAGCCTCTAGGAAAAGACAACAAAATGAGACATTATTATTTTATTTTGCATTAATTTGCTTGTTGAGAATTCAGATAAAACATTGTGGATTAAATGTGTCAAGATTTTAACACGAGATTTCTCCAAACAGTGAAATTTCAGGGTTTCCTGACCCTCTTTTTTTCTACCAGCACAGAGCTCAGGGAGGTTTGGATTAATTCTTGTCTCTCTCTGCATCAGGAGGATTATTGGACAGAGCAAAATAAATATCCACTGCTCTGATCCACACTGCAATTCCCATCACTGGAGTAATCCTGGTTCCAGATTTCTGGGCAGCAAGCTCCAGGGCTGAGAATCTCATTTCACCTTGACAACATCCCGGGTGGTTTTCTTGGTTGTTTTTTTTTGGTTTTTTTTTGGGGGGGGGGGGGGGTTAGGTGTTTTTGTTTTGTTTTGTTTTGTTTTTTTCAGTGGAATATCCCAGGAAACGCAAAAGAAAATGGGAATTTGTCACCCTGAGCATCAGCAGGAGGATACTCTGGATATCTGGGATGATATTCCAGAGGGTCACTGGTTCCCAGTGCAGTGGGGCAGTGACCAGGGGGGTCCCCCACCTGGGGGTGCTCACCTGGAGAGGAGAAGCTCCAGGGAGAGCTCCGAGCCCCTGGCAGGGCCTGAAGGGGCTCCAGGAGAGCTGGAGAGGGACTGGGGACAAGGGATGGAGGGACAGGACACGGGGAACATCTTCAAATTGGAAAAGGGGAGATTTAGATGGGATATTGGGAAGAACTGGCTGCACGTTACACAGTTCCCTCATTAATTAGTGTTCTGTCTTCTCCTTAATGAATCTCTTGCTCCTCATGGATTCCTCTGCTTTTGGGGTTTCTCAGGTTGCTGGTCCCTCCTCCTGGAATCCCCTTCTTTCCCACTGGGAGCTGATCCAGCACACCTGGCCAGCTGTTTATATTGGTCTCCTTTTTGTCTCGGGAGCTCTGCCAAGTGTCCTTGGGGCTGGCAAATTCTGTGTTCCCCGTGCCCTTTGTCAGCGGGAATCCTTCCTCTCAAAACATGGGAGACGAGACCAAGGGGAGATGTCAACAAGTCATTCCAGCAGCTGGACATCACTTGGAGGTCACGTCAGTGTTTAAATCTGGATTAAATCTCCTTTCTCACCCATTGGGGTTCACGTCAGTGTTTAAATCTGGATTAAATCTCTTTTCTCACCCACTGGAGGTCACATCACTGTTTAAATCTGGATTAAATCTCCTTTCTCGCCCATTGGGGTTCACATCACTGTTTAAATCTGGATTAAATCTCCTTTCTCGCCCATTGGGGTTCACATCACTGTTTAAATCTGGATTAAATCTCCTTTCTCACCCATTGGGGTTCACGTCAGTGTTTAAATCTGGATTAAATCTCCTTCCTCACCCATTGGAGGTCACGTCAGTGTTTAAATCTGGATTAAATCTCCTTTCTCGCCCACTGGGGTTCACATCAGTGTTTAAATCTGGATTAAACCTCCTTCCTCGCCCATTGGCGGAGGCGGAACATCCCAGAAGGGCGTTTTCAGGAGAATTTGACACTTGGCACGTTTGGGAGGCTCAGGAGCCGGGCCGGGTGTGACCTGGGGCATCCCGGTGGGACACGCGGGGATGTGTCCGTGCCCTGGCAACGGGGGACAGGGGACACGGAGGGGACAAGGGACACGGCGAAGACACGTGACACTGGATGGCCACGTGACACGAGCAAGAACACGTGACAAGGGCGGGAACACGTGACAAGGGCGGGAACACGTGACAAGGGCGGGAACACGTGACAAGGGCGGGAACACGTGACAAGGGCAAGACCACGTGAGGCGGGCGGAAGCGCGTGACCCGGAGCGGACGCACGTGACCCGGCGTGACCCCCACGTGACCCGGCGTGACCCCACGCGTCCCTCCCTCAGCCGGGCCATGGCGGGCGCGGTGGCGGCCGCGGGCTCCGCCGAGCAGTTCCAGCAGCTGCTGCAGCGGCCGGACAGGTGAGGGCACAGCGGGGTGTGTCTGTGTGTCTGTGTGTCTGTGTGTCTGTGTGTCTGTGTGTCTGTGTGTCTGTGTGTCTGTGTGTCTGTGTGTCTGTGTGTCTGTGTGTCTGTGTGTCTGTGTGTCTGTGTGTCTGTCCCGTTCCTTTGTCCCTTCCCGCGGTGCCATCCCCGGGTACCATCACTGGGGTCCCTCAGGGCACAGCTCGGTGCTGCTGCTCGGTGAAAGCTGCGCGGGGAAGGTAAAAAAAAAAAAACAAAACAAAACCAACAAAATGGAGACAAACCGAGCCCCAAACTGCGCCAGGGTTCGGGCAGTGCCAGCCCCGCGTTCCCTGGCACAGCGGTGGGAGGGAATTTGGGGCCGAATTGGGCGGAAAATCCCCCGAAGCAGAGGTGGGATTGTCCTCCGGCCGCGTCAGCAAAACCACCGGGACGTTTCAATGGGAACGGCAGCTTTGGGTCCTCATTGCCGCCGAATAAATTCATTTATTTATCATACTGTTCCCAATTATTCGTCTCCTGCCCAAGGTTCTCGTTAATCCGGTTTTGTGCTCTAATGATGAATGACTGGGCTCTGCTTTTCCCGCAGTCCCAGCCTGGTTTGGGAGCTGAAATCGTGAATTGATTATTTTAATTCATTTGGTTTCTGTTTGATTATTTTATTTTTATCCTTCTTGGGCTCAGGATGAGTTGATAATTTTGATAACTCTTCCCGTGCTTCCCATGAAAGCAGCATTTATAATTAATTTCAGGGGGTTCCTCGTTTCAGAAAATGAACATTTCCTGCACTGAGTTATCAGCAGGTTTGTGGTGTGGAATAAGTTGCAAATCTTGATATTTAAAGAGAAAATTTGGGGGTTTTTCGTGACCTTTTTGTCCATGTCGCTGTTTAACAGAGGAGATTTTTTTTTTTAACCTTGGTTAAATGCATTTAAATGAATTTAATTTAAAGAAATTAAACCATTTCAATTAAATGAGTAAAATAATTAGTTAAACAAATAAATAAATTAAATAATTAACTAAATAATGAATTAATTAAATAAATTAAACCATTTCAACCTGGCTTGAATGCAGGGAACACTTTGTTCAGAATTCCTGAAGTGCTTCGCTTTGCTGAGTCCTTAGTTTTATCATTCTTCATGTTTTCATTTACTCTGGCTTTTTTCAAAGGTGAAATTGAAGTGCTCAGGGAGCAGCTCCGTTGCAAAATTTGAATTATTTTGTAAATGAACTAAAAAAAAAACCCAAAACAACTCCAAAACTCGCAGTCCAAATGAATTTAAAAAATGTTCTTCCTGAAGATGAGAATGAATATATTTTGGGGGGGGGGGCACAAAGAAAAGTTGTTCTGTTGTTTTTCTGCCAGAATTTTCTAGAAATATCATTGGAAAATCGAGTTTGTGGAGGCATCCGGGGGGTGTGATCAGGACCTGCCCCTGCAGGGATCCTGTGCTGCTGCAATTCCCAATGAACTTTGGTTATTTGGGAATAAAAAGACAAAAAATGTCCCTCTGTGGCACGGGTGACTTGACTCCTCCGTTTTTCTAAGTGAATTAACATCATCCCACTGTATCTTGAATTCCTCATTCCCGTTCTTTGGTGGGTTTGACCTCTGCAAACCTGCAGAAGGGGATGGAAAATTCCAGTTTCTTCTCACTGTTGTCATCCCAGATGTGATGGGATTTCTGCTGCATGGAACCCATCCCAAACATCCCAGAAAACCTGGGGTCAGAATGGTTCCTGGGAAAGGAAAAAAATCCTGGTTATCCTTCCAAAAACCTTCCTCAAAGGGTTGGTTTTAACCTCAGGAAGGTGCTGGGAGTGGGTTTTTATGGAATTCCCATCCTCTGGAGTATGCAGGGAATTCCTGGAGGTGACAAAGTGAGGATGGGGCACCTGAGCCTGAAGTGTCTGAAAAATATGGAATTAGTTCTGTTCCAGCTCGTTCTTTAAGGTCAGGGGAAATGGATTGAAGGGAAAACAGAATCCATGTGAATTTTAATACTTGTACTTTTGTAGTGCTCCCCACTGAGGAAACGCCTCTGTGACTGGTTGGAGTTATCCAGTGGAACCTGAAAGTGGAGATAGAAATGAGGTTTTGCACTTTATAGGGAATATTTCAGGGCTTCCTTTAAGTGCTTCTGGATTCACACATAGTTGGTTTTTTTTTTTTTTTAAATTTTTTACTTTTTATTATTATTTTTTTAAAGTTTTTTATTTTTGTACTTGGGTCAAAAAAATGTATGGATGGTGGCCCTGGAGGCCTTTCCCAGGCTCAGTGATTCCATGATCCTGGGGGTTTTTTGGGGCAGTTTTCCCAGGAATTCTGTTTCTCCCCAGGTCCCTGGTGGTGGTGGGTCACTTTGGGGCTCAGTGATCCCACAGTCCTGGTGGTTTTGGGGCAGTTTTCCCAGGAATTCTGTTTCTCCCCAGGTCCCTGGTGGTGGTGGGTCACTTTGGGGCTCAGTGATCCCACAGTCCTGGTGGTTTTGGGGCAGTTTTCCCAGGAATTCTGTTTCTCCCCAGGTCCCTGGTGGTGGTGGGTCACTTTGGGGCTCAGTGATCCCACAGTCCTGGTGGTTTTGGGGCAGTTTTCCCAGGAATTCTGTTTCTCCCCAGGTCCCTGGTGGTGGTTCACTTCTGGGCGTCGTGGGCCCCGCAGTGTGTGCAGATGAACGAGGTGATGGCAGCGCTGGCACAGGAGCACAGCCAGGTCACCTTCGTGCAGGTGAGGCCAGGGAATGTCCCAAAATATGGGGGAGGTTCCTCTCGGAGTGCCTGGATGGCCTCATTGCAAATGTCCCTCTCACATCTGGCTGCCCTGAGGTGCTGCTGCTGTCAGGGAAGGGCTCCGACAGGGAATCCTTTGGGTGGGAGAAACCCTAAATCCCATCCAGTGTTATCCCAGAGGTGCTGCCCTCAGGGAGGGGCTCAGACAGGGAATCCTGGAATCCTTTGGGTGGGAGAAACCCTAAATCCCATCCAGTGTTATCCCAGGCCTGGGCTCAGACAGGGAATCCTGGAATGCTTTAGCTGGAAAAGGACCCCAAATCCCATCCAGTGTTACCCCAGGGGTGCTGCTGCCCTCAGGGAAGGGCTCAGACAGGGAATCTGGGAATGCTTTAGCTGGAAAAGGACCCCAAATCCCATCCATTCCCCCCCCCTGCCATGGCAGGGACACCTCCCAGTGCCCCAGGGTGCTCAGCCCTGCAGATGTCACTGCCTGGGGGAATCTCAGGATTGCCAGAGGGCTCCTGTGGCACCACAGGGACCCTGCAGGAAGGTGAGTTCAGCCCCTCACTGTGCTTTGTGAGAGCCTCTGCACATCCCACTGAGATCCAGGGGCAGGAAAAAAGGAATTCCCTTCATCCACGTGGTGTTAACGCGAATGTTTAATGAGACACTTGTGGGATGATGAAGGCAGGCAGCAAAGGAGCAGCCAGCTGTGTGTGAGTGTTTTAATGGGGTTTTTACAGCCTTTAGGGTGTGTGTGGGGGGGTTTCTTTTTAATGATTCCTCTCAGTTGGTGTTTGTAAAACAAGACAGAATGATTTTAATGGTGTTTTATGACTTAGAGCTTCCAAAGACTAATTTTCAACATATTGCAAATTCAAGATGCTGGAATTTATCTGGAGATTAGCAGCTCTTACTCAGCCCAACAGAGTCTGAAATCTCTCAGTTGCCTTTTTCTTATTCCTGTGTTATTTATTTATGGCCTTTATTATTCAGCTGTGATTTATTTTTTAATAACGAGGTTCCAAAGTCATCCAGGATGTGGAAAACCAAAGATTTTGGTTTTACACATCCTTCCCCCTAACTTCCCTCCTCCCAGTGATTTTCATATTCCTGCTGTTCCTGCTTAGGGAAGACAAGCTGATGAAAATTCCTGGGTGAATTTTCCTGGTTAGTTTTGGAGGGAGGAGCTCCTCAGGAGGAATATATTTGATTTTGGCAGTTCTTGGTGGGATTTTTTTTGTCTTCCAGAACATCCAGCCTGCCTTTGAATTGGCAAAGCCCCTGTTACCTCCTGGGATGTTTGGTTGAAATGAGCGTGTTCACATCCCAAAACCCTCACAGACAACGTTCTGGGGAGCTGTGCCAACAAGAGCAAGGTCCTCAAATACCAAATGAATTTTTTTTTTTTTTTTTTTTTTTTTTTGTCATAAATATCCAAGCAGGGAAGAAAAGGGAGTATGAGAGGTGGAGGTGATGATTTGCCCCTGGAAAAAGAATCAATAATTGGAATTATTTTCAATTATCTCTGAGCTTTCAGTTGAATGCAACCTTTCATTTTTCTAGCTGTAGCTTCTCAGTTGATTCCCTTAGAGGAGGCTGGGGCTCAGTTTTGATGCTCCTGCTTTGCCTCTGTAATTAGTGGGTTCATTAAGAGCCAGTTCAGATAAATTTTCACAGCAGATCCCCACATGCTGGAAGTGGGAGCAGGAGTCCCCCAGGCTGGGCACTCAGCAGCATTGCAGGAGTTAAAAATCAAGTTTTAGCCCCATCACCTCCTTTTTTCCCCTCCTGCTTCGCAGATGTCAGGGGTGATGTAGAGCCCCAAAAAGGGGCACCAGAGAACCTCTGTGATGGTGACAAAACTGGGGGGCAGTGATTTATGGATTCCAGTATAGCAGGAGCTGCACAGGAGGGAAAATTTACCGGATCAGGAGTGCACCAAAAAAGATTTTATTCACAGCCTCGGGGAGTCTTTGGAAATGTGCAACAAAATAAAAACCTCTGAACCTGTTGTGACACCAGGGAGGTTCGGTGGGTGCCCCAGCAGCCCTGAGAGTCTCATTTAAATGCAAATGTCTCCCAAACTTCAGCAGCAGAGCCTGTTTAAATGTATAAAATGCCAGGGAGAACATTCCAGGGTTGACACTCGCAGTGAAACTTGAAAGAAGATTATGAAAATAATCCAGGGTTTGTTTTTTTTTTTTTTACTTTGTTTGGTTTTTAGCTGGAAGCTGAGGCTGTGCCTGAAGTGTCTGAAAAATATGGAATTAGTTCTGTTCCAACGTTCTTGTTCTTTAAGGTAAGGGGAAATGGATTTAAGGGGAAATGAATTGAAGAGAAATGGATTTAAGAGAAAATAGAATCCATGTGGGCTCTTAATACTTGTACTTTTGTAGTGCTCCACACTGAGGAAACTCCTCTGTGACTGATGGAAGTTATCCAGTGGAACCTAAAAATGGAGATAGAAATGGTTCCTGCTCTTTATATGGAATATTTCAGGGCTTCCTTTAAGTGCTTCTGGATTCACACACAGTGTTTTCTTTATTTCAGTTGTTGTACTTGGGTGTAAAAATTTACAGCAACGTTTCTTTGTGCTGCAGTTGGGAGAAAACCCAAGTAAATATGGTAATAATAGAACTAAATCTGTTTCAGTGCTGTGATGATAAAATGGATAATATTTTCTTTAATAAATGTTTCTAGAGGCAAATTTACTGCTGTTACTGATGCCTTGGAGTGGCTCCCTAGAACAGAGGCTGGACAAGATTAAGAGAATTAAGTGGGGATTTATTAAAGGCTTTCAGCAGATAAACCTTGGGCAGTCAGAGCCTCCCAGAGGCCAGGTGGATGATGGTCACAGGTTTTTCAGACACAAGTAAATTTACATAATCAGGGGTTAATCCCAAATTAGAGCTTCAGGTAATGAAGTCATATTCCTCAGTTCACTTTTATTTACACTTTCAGTGCCTGAGGCTGCTGGGTGTCCTTGAGTTTCAGGCCCAGAGGGATTGTTTTGTCTGGCCAAAATATGAGGACAGTTAACTAAACTTCACATGAATTAGGCCCTAACGTAGGATCTGAAAACCAGAAAATCTGGAATCCCTTGGGTATCACTCCCATGAGCAGAAAGTCCTGAGCCTGAGAGTGCAGATCCTTTGCTGGGATACAGGTTAACACCTGGCCAGAGAGTCATGAGCCACCTGTAAATGGATCAATCCCTCAGGGTCCAGCCCTTGCAGGTTGGCTGAAAATAATCTTAGCCGGAATGCTCTTCTGGTGTTTTGTAAAGCAAAAGGTTTAATAATGAAAAATAACAAAGTAACAAAACGTTGCAGAAAACAAAAAATAAGCGAGGACAGGCGCCTGAGAAACCTCAGACACCTTGCTGAGACATCTCAAAAGCCCTGGAGTTCCTTTGTTCTCTCTCTTTAGTACCTGATTGCTTAGGTGGGCTTTTGGCCCTTGGCCCAATAAGAAAAACAACAGTCTCTGAGTAACATTTCCAGGGTCCAGTCTGCACTTCTGGGCTGGCTCCCAGCCAAATGCAAAGAGAAATCCACAGAACTTTCCAGCTGACTTCTTAACATGTCAAAAGGGAAAGTGAAGCTCTTCTCCTACTTGGAAACAGCTGCTGGAGGTGTAGGGATTGCATTTCTGCAGAGAGGTGCAGGGTTTGAAGAACAGGGAAAAGGTTCAAGAGCTGCTTCTCCCATGGCCCTGAGCCAATCCCGGTCAGAACCGCAAAGAACTTTCTGGGCCCGTATCAGAAATGCAAGGGGTGACTCTTAAACTTTTCCCCTGTATGGAAACCACTTGCTGGGTGTGGGAAATGCATCCCTGCAGTGTGTGCTGCGCTGTTAGCCCATGCTGCGTGTGTTTTTCCCCCGCAGAACTCCCAGAAGGTGGACAGGCTGGACGGCGCCCACGCCCCGGAGCTGACGCAGAAGGTGCAGCGACACGCGGCCGGCGCTGCCCCCGCCGCCAGCCCCGCTGCCTCTGCCCAGGAGCAGCTCCAGGCCCGCCTCAAGAAGCTCATCAACGCTGCCCCCTGCATGCTCTTCATGAAGGGCTCCCCCAAGGAACCCCGCTGTGGTGAGCATTTCCTGGGCTTTCTCTCCTTCCTGGGCAGCGTTTTCCCCGTTCCGTCCGTTTTCCCCGCAGTGCCGTGCTCGCCCGGTGGAGCCACAGGCCAGTCTGATGCACCAGCCAAGCTGGTGGAGAGTAATCTTACCAAGCCACCTGCAGTTGTGTGGGTAGAGCTCTCAGGAATTCGTTAAGGTCACTGAGAAAACAGCGGGATCAAAAATAAGAACAGAGAGCCTGAGAAAATGTCTTTTTTGTTTTTCATCCATCTGTAATCCTGCAATTCTTTAGCGTAGAACTCTAAACCCCACACACAGTGGGAGCTGCTGCTCCCCCAGTTTGGGCAGACACAACAATTCCTCTCCAGGCCTGGGGATCAGGGACACCTCACTGCCTCAGGCCTGAGAGGTGGGAACTAAACTGAATTGGGGGGAGCAAATTTGGGGTAAATGACTTCATTACCTGGAGCTGGAATCGGAAGATTTACCCCCAGTCTGCAAATGGGCCAAACTGATCAAAGTGTGAAAATTTGATACTGTTTCTCTTTATTACTGTTATTTGTTACTGTTCTCACTAGTTTAGCTTAAAAGTTGATTTTTGTAAGTATTTTCTACTTATATTTATATTATACTAATATTCTTACAATTACACTTATTAGATAGAGCATTTTATTACTATAATATATATTAATAATATATTAGTATATGTATAAAATATATATGATGCATATTTCATTATTATACACATAATATATAATTATACACACGTAATATACAATATATTATATATGTCATGAATATATGATATACAATATATATTTTATTTATATATAAAATATATATTATATAATAGATATATGTATAATATGCTAAGCATATTATATACTTACATAATATAAGTATTATATTTATATTATACTATATATTAGATTATATATTATTACTATAATATTATACTTATGTAAGTATTTACTTCTTACACTTCCTACCATTTTACTTCTGGAGCATCCTTCCCTACTTCACCTAAAAGGCAAATTCCTTTTTATTTTTTAAATATTTTTCATGTTTTCTCGAGCATTTAATGTTATTTTATTGCCTCTTTGATGCCTTCACACCATATTTTGTTTTCCTTTCCGACAGATTTTCACATCAGCACTCTCAGCAGGATGCTAAGCACTGAATATTCTGATTTTACAAGATTTTGTGTGTTTATAAGTGGCCAACCCGAGGAGGAAAGTTTCTCCTTTTTTTTTTGTAACTAAGCATCTTTTTTTTCCCCAAGAAAATTGTCACATTATTTGTAAAGAGTTGTAGGCATGAAAATTTTAATATTATTGAATTTAGAGTCATCTTTTTCCACCTCCCAGACAACACAATCACATCGTTTGCAGGGAGGATCCAGCAGAACTTGCCCCTAAATCAATAAAATAATCCGATTTTCCACCTTTGCCAGCTTTGCATTCAAACCCCCCTGCAACCCTTCCAGTTCCCTCCAAGAATTCCACCAAATGAAAACCTTTACACAAATATCAAATAAAAAGAGAGACAGAGGGAGACAATGCTTAAAACTTCAATAAAAGAATAAAAAAAAAATCGAGGCTGAAGTGGGGAAAGGATGGAAGTGGCAGCACAGAACCACCACAAATAAAAATTGGCATTTTTACTGGAACGTTTTTAAGTTGTTTTTCCTTCCCTTTCCTGCTGCATTTTTGGAGTTTATGGGAGAGAAGGAGGATCCTGAAATTCCCCTTCACCTGGGAGCTCCTCAGCAAACACCTCCAGGCTCGGTGCTGCTGGAGATTATTATAAATAAATCATTTTATTCCAATAAATGAGCTCCAGGAGCTGGGGAGAGAGGGGAAAAAACCAACTTTGTTTGAGCTGTGGGCAATGCCATGCAAAGCAGGGAGATGGATTGGTTGGGATTCACTCGGAATAAAACGTCCCAACATTCCCACAAGGAAAGGATTTCTGCAGGAATAATTAAATTGCTGAGGAAATGGTTTAAAGCGAGGGCTGGGTGATCACAGCAACAAAAACACCTCGGAAGACGAGAGTATGAATGAAGCAAATAAAAACCGTTTGTTTGCCAGCTATTCAATGGTTTTTTTCCCCTTTTATATTGTTGGAAGCTGTTAATAACAACAGCCAGAGGAGTTTGGAGCCTGCTGGGGGGAAAAATGTCATTTTTTAAGCAGGTGAGGTGAGCACAGCATTATTAAAACCCAGTTTATTTCCTTGTTTTTAGGCTTCAGCAAGCAGATGGTGGAGATCCTGAGCAGGCACAACGTGGCTTTCAGCAGCTTTGACATTTTCTCTGACGAGGAGGTTCGGCAGGGGCTCAAAACTTTCTCCAACTGGCCGACCTACCCGCAGCTCTACGTGTCCGGGGAGCTCATCGGGGGCCTGGACATCATCAAGGTGACAAAATTGAATTTTCTCACCTTCTTGGCTTGCCACAAATGGCTTTTTCTTGCTTTTTTTGGGTTTGTTTTTTTTTTTTTCTTGCTTTCTCCACCTCATTTTTTTTTTTTTCTCTTCCCTGATTTCCCCAGGAGCTGGAGGCATCAGGAGAGCTGGACACAATCTGCCCCAAGGCGCAGAAGCTGGAGGACAGGTGGGGGAATTAGAATAATTATTGAGGTTTTATTTTCTATGTTCATATAGGGAAAAAAAGTTCCTACTTTATCAGAATTGCCTCGAGAATTTAGTTACTTACAGAATTCCTGCAGTTTTTCAATGTCTTTTTGGGGTTTGTGCATTTTAGTCCGAGAATTTTTACTTATATTTGTGGTTTAATTTCTGCTTATAGCAAGAATGAATCTATTTTTATATTTTTATATTTATATTCATGCATTAATATTTATATATTTATAGATACAGAAAGTTATATTTTAAAATTTATTCAATAAATAAATTTATATAAATCAAATAAATTTATATTTTATATTTTATATTTTATATTTTATATTTTATATTTTATATTTTATATACCTATTTATGTATCTATTGATATATTTGTGTCCCTATGTATCTATATATACCAATATAGATATCTATAATCTCTATACCTATATAGATTTATAAATCTATATGTTAGCTCTATATTTAAATATTTATGAATCTCTGTTATCTATCTGTCTATCTATCTATACATTTATAAATCTATCTATATTTTTACATCTCTGTAACTATTTATATATTTATAGCTATATATTTATATACTTCTATTCATATATTTATACATCTACATGTATATATATCTCTATGATTATAAATATCTATATAACTATATATTTGTAGATCTAATCTATTTATATATTTATAAATCTTTATATTTAAATATTTTTATTTCTATATTTATATCTAATTATATATTTATATCTATATGTGGATATATAAAGATAGAGATTCCTTCTGGTGTCCTTTTAAGATTTTATTCTTTAAGAATAATTGGGAAAAATCATCTTTTTAAGCTTTTTCCAGCTTTATTTGCCGCTCACTTCCCAGCTCAGGGAATCCCTGCCTGGTTCTTCTCCCTGCTCAGTGCAATGGAGAAATAATTTCATTAATCCTGTTTAAAAGTGGTGATAAATAATAATCCCACCGCTCTAAATTCTAGGGATTTATTAATTCTTTCCAAATTTGTCCCAAGGCTTGGGTTACTTTGCTTTTGAATCGTTTCACTGGGGCCACAAACCCCAATTAATGCTTTTAATTGGAGATAAATTGGATTAAATTGGAGACAAGAATGAGATGGGCTCGTCTTTCAAAACTTGCTTTTTGTGGCCTTTAAAAACTTATTTTTTAAAAACCTTTTGGGCCCTTCTTGTGCTTTTTAAGGAGTTTGTTAAGAAATGGGAATGGGATCCTCTCCAGCCCCATCCCAGTGGGGAATTCCTGGAGATTTCTCAATTTTAATTTTCGTTTCCCCTTCTGCATTTTGTTTGGGGTGATAACCAAGGTGTTTGCTGTCTTTCTGCAGGCTTAAATCCTTGATAAACAAAGCTCCTGTGATGCTCTTCATGAAGGGAAATAAGCAGGTAACGTGGAGTGGTTCAGAAAATATTGAATTCTTCAACCTTGTTCTTCCTTAATTCAAATCAGGGCTGCTGGAAAAGTTATTCAGCTTTTTATTTGGTGCTTCTATAAACCATGGAGCAGGTTTTTGTTGCTGGATTTTGCTGGGTTTTATTGAATTTTATTGTCGGATTTTATTGAATTTTATTATTGAATTTTATTGCTGAATATTTTCTAAATAAGAGATATTTCTACCAATATCTATTAATATAGATAGTAGGTATATTATTATACATTTAGATATTAATAGATATTATAGTAATATATGTATATGATATATAATATATGTATATATGCATATAATATTATTATATAATATTATATATTATACGTATAATATTATAGTATTAAGTGTATATTATATACTATTATTAGAGTAATATACATATGTTGCTATAATACATAATATATATTATAGTAATTTATGTATATTATATATTATATGTTATATGTATATTAAATATGTATATTGTATGTATTTATATATTGTATATATTGTATATTGTTTATTATATATAATATAGTATTATCTATTGTAGTAATATACGTATATTATATATAGTAAGATATGTATATTTTATATGTATATTAATATGATATATTATTTTTATATTATATTACATATATTATATGTAAGATATTATCTCTTATATATTATTGTAGATATTATTAATATATGTTTATTAATAATATCTATTAATATCTAAAAATGGTTGGGTGTTTTTTGTCCTTGGCTGTGGATATTAATTACTAATTCATTATAATTATAATAAATATCACAAGGTTTCCTGCTCTTGTTTATTAGCTGCAGTTCATTCTCATGATGAATCCAGGCAGCGATGCCTCAAAATAAAGCAGATTTATTCCATAAATCCAGAAAAAATCAGGAGATAAAGGATGAAGAAAGGGATTAAGGAGTGGCGCATCCAGCCAGAAAATTGGGAATTGCTGTGGTGTAGCTGGAATTCCATGGATTACAACAAAACAAAACAAAACAAAAAGCAGAGAAATTTAAATATCTGTGTTTTTTTCATTTCAGATGGCAAAATGTGGCTTCAGCAAGCAAATCATAGAAATCATGAATAACACCGGGTAGGTGACGGGGATTTGGGTTCCAAACTGCATTTCGTGGGAAATCTATTGGAAAACGTGAGGGGAATTCTGCCTCAAACATAAATTTTTTGATTTTTAAAGAGGATTTCAAGCAGTTGAAGGGTTCCCTGAGAATTTTAACGGGGTTTTTTGAGATTATTGAGGAGATTTTTGAGGGTTCTTTCAAGATTTGTAAAGGGGTTTTTTTTTTGGGAATTTTGAGGGGTTCTGTTAGAATTTTGATGGTTTTTATTCGAATTTTGAGGAATTCTTGAGGGCTTTTTGAAAACTTTTTGAGCGTTTTTGCTGAGAATTTTGAGGGGTTTTTTTTTTTTTGAAGAATTTGGAGTGATTTTTCAAGATTTTGGGGGTTCTCTGTGAGAATTTTGAGGGGGCTTTTGAGAACTTGGAGGATTTTTGAGCATTTGATGGGTTTTTTAAAAAAATCCTGAGGTTTTGAGACTTTTGAGAGGGTTTTTTTGGGAATTTTGAGTTTTCTAAAAATCTTGAGATTTTAGGACTTTGAAGGTTTTTTTTGAGAACTTGGAGGAGTTTTTGGAGCATTTTAGGGGTTTTAAAAAAATCTTGAGTTTTTGACACTTTTGAAGGGTTTTTTTGACAATTTTAAGGGGTTTTTTTGCAGAATTTTGAGAGTTTTTAAAAAAATCTTAAAGTTTTGAGACTTGAGGGATTTTTTTGAGAGTTTGGGGTGGTTTTGACACTTTTGGGGTTTTTTTGAGACTTTTGAGGGTTTCTTTGAGAATTTTGAGGGATTTTGAGAATTTTGAAGGCTTTTTGTGAGTGTGTTGAGGTTTCTTCGAGAACTTTGAGGGTTTTTTGAGCATTTTACAGCTTTTAAAAAAAATCCTATGGTTTTTCAAAATTCTTTTTGAGAATTTTAAGGGGCTTTGAGAATTTTTGAGGTTTTTTTGAAAAACTTTGAGGGTTTTTTTTTTGAGATTTTTGAGGGCTTTTTTTTAGAATTTTTGAGGGGTTTTTTGAGGATTTTGAGGCATTCCTTCACCATCTTCAAGGGATTTTGCTGGTTTTTGAGCATTTCTCCACAACCCTGGTCCTGGTCCGAATAATATGAATAACCCATTTTCCCCCCCTTCTCCCCAGCGTGGATTACGAAACCTTTGACATCCTGGAGGACGAGGAGGTGAGGGCACCTTCCCCATTTCCCTGCTGCTTTTTCCAGAGCTGAAATTCCCCCCCAGAATTCCCAAAATAATTCCCATTTGCTTTTGCAGGTGCGCCAAGGGCTGAAATCCTTTTCCAACTGGCCCACGTACCCCCAGCTCTACGTCAAGGGGGAGCTGGTGGGAGGGCTGGACATTGTCAAGGTAAGAATTGGGATTTGTTTGCAAGAAAAAACCCCTCAGTTTATAGGAATTTTCTTGCCTGGCTCCCACAGAATTCCTGCAGCCACCCCGGGATGCTTTTTCCAGGGAAAGGAGCTTTAAATTTCCAATGAATGATTGGGAAAAGCCAATTTTTACCCCCTTTTTTTTCACTTTTCTCAGCATTAATTTTATTCCTGATTTTTTTTTTTTTCCCTAGCCAAGCTGAGTGGGGTTTTTCCAAGAAAGCATTCCTGGGAAAAAGGAAATTTTATTGGAGTTTTTCCCAGAATTCCCAAATCTTCTTGAGCTCATTCCTGCCTGGAGGGTTCAGAGCCAATTCCTCAGATTCTGGGACTCCTGGGAAGGCTCAATCAATAAATCCCATTTCATTCTAGAAAATCCCATTTAATTCTAAAAAAATCCCATTTCATTCTAAAAAAATCCCATTTCATTCTAAAAAAATCCCATTTCATTCTAAAAAAATCCTGGTACTTCTGAAATTCTGGAAATTAGATTTATTGAAGAAGAAATTTGATTTATTTAAGAAGGATTGCTTCAATTACATAGAGTAATTTTATTTATGTAGATAAATGTTACTTAAAGGATATGGATTGATTTTGTTCACAAAGATTAATTTTAGTTAAATGATACAGATTTATTTTATTTATATGAATTAACTTTACTTCTATTATATAGATTAGTTTTGCTTATATAGATTAATTTTACTTAAAGTATATAGGTCTTTATTTAACAAGTGTAGGGATTCCTTCAATTATTATATTGAAGTAATAATTATTATACTATTATAAATTATAAAAATTATAATTACACAAATACATAATATATATGCTATATACATAAAACTGTTACATAAATAATAATTTTATTTATATTTATTATTTTTTACCTAAATTGTATCGATTCATTTTATTTATATAGATTAACTCTACTTAAATTCTATAGATTAATTCTATTTATATAGATGAATTTTACTTCAAGTACATAAATTAATTTTATTTATATAACAAGTACAGGGATTGCTTTACTTATATGGATTATTTTTGCCTAAATTCTGTAGATTAATTTTATTTATATAGATGAACTTTGCTTAAAGTATATAGATTAATTCATTCTGTTTATTTAACAAGAGTAGGGCTTGCTTCCATTACACAGATTAATTTTGCTTATATTACATAAATTAATTTCTAGATTTTATTTATTTATTATTTATTTAGCAAGTGTGGGGGTTGAGTAAATAAAATTAATTTGGATAATTCAGGAAGCGTGGGGGCTTTCTCAGTGCTCAGGAAGGGGAGTCTTGGGCACTGGGAGATGCTGTAAAATCCTTTTCTCTGGTATTTAAATGGAATTTTTCTCTCTGCACCCTTGGGCTGTTTCAATTCATGACTTGTAGGGGTGGGTGAGCGTTGTCAGTGGTTTAAATTTCATTTTTTAATGCAGCATAACACGGAATAAAATAGAGAGAGTTGTTTATTCCAAGATGTGGGAAGAGAAGAATATTCCACGTTGTTTTCCTGGTGTTCCTTAGGCAGTTCCCAGCCCTGGAATTTGAATTTCAGTCCCCAGGGGGAGCTGGGCAGGCACCTCCTGCTCAGAATCCCCAGGATGTTTTATTGCCTGGTTGGCTTTTATGGGTGGGAGGCACAAAATCCATCCATGGGTGACTTTTCCTCCTTTGGATGGGAATGTCTTTGAATGGGAATTTCAGCTCTCAAGGTGTGATTTCCCACTTAAATTTCTCTCTTTTTTTACTAAATACACCCAAACCAGAATTAAAATACTTTATAAACCTCAGAGTGTTGACCAGGAGGGAGCTCTAGTGATGCATTCCCTGCTCCCAGGGAGTATTTCCTGATGGATAATCCCCCCCAAAAAATCCATAATTGCTGCGTTTCTGTCTTCCAGGAGCTGAAGGAAAGTGGGGAATTGCTGCCTGTGCTGAAAGGGGAGAATTAATGGGGAAGAACATCAGTGGGAAGAGAAATCCCTGGAACAGCCTTCCAGTTAGAGATTCTCCTGGAAAACCAGCCAGCTGCAGCCCTGAGGAGCACCAGGAGGGAAAACAGCCAGGAAATAAATAGAAATATTCTCTGTATTCCATCTGTATGAAAAGGGGTTTCACTGGAGACACAAAAAAGGTCAATTAAAATTCAGTGTCCCTGGATTTGGGCTCTTGGGGTTTCATTATTTGCGGCCCAGAATGATTTAAAGTGAGATTGGAACTTGTTTGGGTTTTTTGGGGGGGGTTCAGCTCCGATTAGGGGAATATTAACGGAGCATCATCTTTTCCTGCCGCTCTGAATTGTTTCCATGTCTTTGGAGTGGGTTTGGAAGTGTCGGTGAATGGTTTTTGGGGATGTTGGAGTGGGTTTTGGAAGTGTTGGTGAATCCTCAGGGATCCTTCAGGGACGTGGAAAGGTTTCCTGGGCTGGTCCAGGGATTTTTCTGGACCCAGGGGATTTAATTTGGGATCAATCCTTGTTTCAGCACCGGAGTCTGGGTAAATCCCAAAGCCACAAAATCCTTGGGGGAAGTTTCTCCTTGTTAGGAGGGGCCAGGACTGACCTTCCCAAGTGCGCCTGGAAAAAGAGGTCAAGGTGAGGTGCAGACGCTCAGGCAGGATTTGGGAACAACTTTGGGACTTCTTCCCCTGAATTCTCAATATGATCCAAGTCTCAGAATCTCAACCAAAACTGGTGTTCAGCTTATCCCAACCTGGAAAAGTTTGGCTGCAGGGAAGCAGGTCCTTCCACGTGTTAGAGGATTCCTAGGGATGGATATTGAATTTTCTAGCATTAGTTTCAGTAATTGCTATCAAATAGATGTTATAACTTTAAACCCGATTTTAATTGCTCTAGAAAAAAGAAAAAAATTCCTTGTCGTGAAAACAAACCTTAATTAATCCTCTTAAGCGAATTGCAAATGCATTCAGGTAACTGTCAGCAGGAAAAAAAAATAACTTATTACAGCAAAGAACGTAGCATCCCTGTGGTGAAGTGAAGAGTTGGAAGCCTTAATTAAACACTAAATACCAAATGCTATTTGGTTTTCCTTCAGAATTCAGTGTAGTGGAATTTATTTGGGGTTTGTGGAGTCCTGTTAATGGATTTGCAGACATGCAACAGAGCAGCAGGGAATAGCAGATGATTCCTGACAGTTTGTGTTTGTATTTATTCCAGTATTGGAGTTTGGGCAGGAATTGTTCCCTGGGAGGGTGGGGAGGTCTGGCCCGGGGTGAGAAGTTGTTAAATCCTCCTTGTTTTGCAATATTTCCCTTGTTTGTCCCAGCATTTCAGCTGGGTTATTTTTTTTCCCCTGCAATTTAATGTTGGGATATTAGGGGAAAAAAAAAAAAAACAGCAACTCAAAACTATTCCCGAGGATGATGAAGAGAGGAGCAGTCAGTGATTAAAGCTATTAAATATATTAAATAACTTCACCTAACAGATAATTGTCACTTCCTGATGCTGCTAGGATAAGAAATTCCTTCAAACCTCCATGAAATATTCCAGGTTTTAAAAGGAAGTCTCGCCTGCCTGAGATCAGGGACGCGAAACCTGGGGTTGAAATTAAAAATTAACCTGCCTGCATGTGAAAACATTGATTGAGGGCTTCTGCTGGGCCAAGGAGAAATTTGGGTTAGTTAATGATTTTAATTAGGGGGGAAATTCGTGGGGAAAGTGGGGTTTAGGTAATGATTTTAATTAGGGGGGAAATTCATGGGGAGATTGGGGTTTAGGTAATGATTTTAATTAGGGGGCATTTCATGGGGTAATTGGGGCTAGCTAATGATTTTATTTATGGGGGGAGTTCATGGGGAAATTTGGGTTAGTTAATGATTTTAATTAGGGGGGAAATTCGTGGGGAAAGTGGGGTTTAGGTAATGATTTTAATTAGGAGAGGAATTCATGGGGAGATTGGGGTTTAGGTAATGATTTTAATTAGGGGGCATTTCATGGGGAAATTTGGGTTAGGAAATGATTTTAATTGCGGTATTTCATGGGGAAATTGGGGTAAATTATTTCAGTTGGGGGAAATTCATGGGGAAATTTGGGTTAATGATTTTAATTAGGGGGGAAATTCATGGGGAAATTTGGGTTTAGGTAATGATTTTAATTAGGGGAGGAATTCATGGGGAGATTGGGGTTTAGGTAATGATTTTAATTAGGGGGGAAATTCATGGGGAGATTGGGGTTTAGGTAATGATTTTAATTAGGGGGCATTTCACGGGGAAATTGGGGCTAGGTAATGATTTTATTTATGGGGGGAATTCATGGGGAAATTTGGGTTCATGATTTTAATTAGGGCGCCATTTCATGGGGAATAATTGGAATTTCATTTCTTGGGGCTGAGACAAAAGCGGGGAGGGAACAGGGATTTGTTTTTCCTCCAAGCTGGAGTTCCAGGGAACAGGGTCAGATGAGATTTGGGGGATTTGGAGGACAGTCAGGGGACACGGGGTTAAAAGGAGAATTTTTGGGGTTAAAGAAGGGTTTTGGGGGTTAAGGGAGCTTTTTTTGGCTCACGCTGTGGCTCCCCTCATCCCCAGGGGTGTCACTCAGGGCAGGTCCCTGTCCCAATCCCCTCCGAGCTGGGAAAACTGGAATTGAGCTAAAAAAAAAACGAAGGAGAGGGGAGATGCACAGTCCTCACCCCCTTTAGGGGAAACCTCGGCCCCACTGTGGGTCCAGGGTGCCGAAATCCTTCTGCCATCCCACAGTTCCCGTTCTGCCGGGTCCTCCGGAGGGAATTCCCAGCAGGAAACCAGGGAAGGGAGTTGGGATGGCGGGGATGCAAACACCCGTGTGCTCCCGAGGGGAACTGCCCGCGCTGCTCCCGGTGAATCCTCCAGGCACAGGGGATGGAGAGTCGGGATTGGAGGGGAAAACTCAATCCCGGGATTTTCCTGCCGGCGGCAGCAGCGGGAATGGGCCACGGGGCGGTGCTGCGGAGCGAGGGATGGCAACGGGATAACAGCGGGAAAACAACGGGAAAACAACGGGATAACAGCGGGATAGCAACGGGATAACAACGAGATAGCAACGGGATAACAACGGGATAACAGCGGGAAAACAACGGGAAAACAACGGGATAGCAACGGGATAGCAACGGGATAACAACGGGAGAGGGGGATAGCGGGATAACGGGATGGTAACTGGATTACGGGGCTGGGAATGCTGTCCCGGGATAATGGGATACCAGGGCTGGGAATGCTGCTCTGGAATAACGGGATAATGGGATACCAGGGCTGGGAATGCTGCTCTGGAATAACGGGATAATGGGATACCAGGGCTGGGAATGCTGCTCTGGAATAACGGGATAATGGGATACCAGGGCTGGGAATGCTGCTCTGGAATAACAGGATAATGGGATACCAGGGCTGAGAATGCTGCTCTGGAATAACGGGATAATGGGGCTGGGAATGCTGCTCTGGACTAACGGGATAATGGGGCTGGGAATGCTGCTCTGGAATAACAGGATAATGGGATAATGAGGGTGGGAATGCTGTCCCGGGATAATGGGATCCAGGACTGGGAATGCAACCCCGGGATAACGGGATAGTGGCAGAGCAGAGGGGATGCTGCAGGACAGGATGATGGGGGGTGATGGGGGACACGGGACTGGGGATGCTGCCAGGAGGGAGAGCCAAGGATAATGGGAATAACGGGATAGCAGGGCTGGGAATGCTGAGGGGGAGCTCGGGGGGATAACAAGGGAAATGCAGGGAATGCTGCAGGGCGGGATAAGGAGGGGATAACGGGGAGAATTGGGCTGGGAATGCTGTGGGATGGGTGGGAGACAGGGACAAGAGGAGGGCACGGGGCTGGGGCTCCTTAGCTCGGCACCCCCCGGTCTCGCTGGGAGGTGTCCAGTGGGGCTTTGCTGGGGATTCATTTCAAACTTTCCGTTTCAATCCATTGGCTGCGGTTCCCAAGGCAAACCTGGACTTCTCAGCCGTTTCTCAGATCAAGTCCTTGGGAAAAAAACAATAACAATAATAATAACAATAATATTAACAATAATAAATTCTGATGATGGAAACAGCAGCTGCGGTGGCTGTTCAGTCTGAGCGTTCCCAGTGAACTCCCGGCAGTGCCTCGGATGCCTCTGAAGGGAGGGCAGGAGCCGAGGCTTTCCTGCCACTGGAAAGGTTTGGGTTAAACTGGGAATGCTCCCGCTGGAGCTCTCAGGAAGACACAAACTCTCAGGGATTTGGGGCTCCTGGCAGAGCCAGGCTGGCATTTCTGCCCCTCAGCATCTGGGCTGATCCCTGAGCCGAGTGTCTGACCTGGCACTGCGGGGCGCCCGTGGGGCTGCTGAACACCCCGAGGTCGGCACAGATTCCTCCTGGATTCGGGTCCAGTGCTGGTCACAGAGCAGACCTTGGGGTAATGAAGTGATGGCAACAGAATTCATGGATCACACGTGAGCCATCAGAGAATTCCAGACTGGTTTGGGTGGGAAGGGAGCTCAAATCCCACCCAGTGGCACCCCAGCCCTGGCAGGGACACCTCCCACTATCCCAGGCTGCTCCAGCCCCAGTGTCCAACCTGGCCTTGGGCACTGCCAGGGATCCAGGGGCAGCCACAGCTGCTCTGGGCACCTGTGCCAGGGCCTGCCCACCCTGCCAGGGAACAATTCCTGCCCAGGATGCCACCCAGCCCTGCCCTCTGGCACTGGGAAGCCATTCCCTGTGTCCTGTCCCTCCCTTTTCCAAAGTCAGGGTGGAAGATCTGGCCTTCACTTGCTTTGGAGTTGTTTGGGAAAGCAAAGCACGTTAGGAACCTTCCTTTCCTTCCTTTCCTTCCTTTCCTTCCTTTCCTTCCTTTCCTTCCTTTCCTTCCTTTCCTTCCTTTCCTTCCTTTCCTTCCTTTCCTTCCTTTCCTTCCTTTCCTTCCTTTCCTTCCTTTCCTTCCTTTCCTCTCCTTTCCTCTCCTTCCTCTCCTTCCTCTCCTTCCTCTCCTTCCTCTCCTTCCTCTCCTTCCTCTCCTTCCTCTCCTTCCTCTCCTTCCTCTCCTTCCTTCCCTTCCCTTCTTTCCTTTCATCATCAACTGGCTTTCCCCCCTCTTTCCTCCTTTTCCCCGGGAATTTCCCTGTGTGACACTAGATGGAGCCTTCAGCGCACGGGAGGAGTTCGGAGCGTCGGGAGCAGCGTCCGCGCTTCCAGCGGCGCCCTGGAAATCGTGTAAATGCCATCACGGCTGCAAACAGGGACGGTGTTTAGCGGGAAAAACGCGGTGGGAGAGGATTCCTTACACCTGCAGAGGGCAAACGTCACCTGGGGTTTCCCTTCTCCACCTGAGCTGCGAGGTAGGATGGTACACGCCGTTTTTAAAGTGGATTTTTAAGGCTCCCTGCCCGTGGCAGGGGGTGGGATGAGACGAGCTGGAAGGTCCCTTTCCGCCCAGACCAGCCTGGCATCCCATGGCTTTGAGGGATGTGCAGGGGAAGAGTTGTGCCCGTGGCTTTGGCAACGCGTGGGGATGTGCAGAACCTCCTGCCCTTCAAATATCTGAATTGTAACTGTCCTTCCTGGGAAAACCATTCCAAGTGTGATAATTGTTTGATATCGTGGCTTTGGAAGCACTTCCCGGTGCTCTCCTCGCAGCAGCAGAGCGGTGTCACCATTCCGAGCACATCCTCAGCCTCTGAGAGCACCCGGCAAAGCAGATTATGGGATAGCAGTGTCGGGGAGGTGGAATTGCAGCGTCGTTCTGGGACGAGCTGCGGCGTCTCCATCGTTCCCTGCCAATTTCACACGGAGCGTAAACAATTTGGACACTTGGCTGGCACCCAGCAGGATGGGAGGATGATGAGAAAACGCAATTATCGAACAAATGTGGGGCAGAATGTCTCGGGTTTTACTGAGGATGAGAACTGAGAGGGGAGTTCTTGTAGGGAACTCTGAGAGAGGGATGAGGGGAGATCCTCTGCCCCAGCTGCAGAAATGGAGCTGCCCCGTCCCTGGGAATATCCAAGGCCAGGTTGGAGGACAACTTGGGATTATGGAAAATGGGAGAGGGGTGGATTTGATAGAATCACTCCGTTATGATCTCTTCAGTGGGAGAACAGAAAGCGAATCCAGCCCTTCACTCTCCAGCGTGGCACGACAGATTTTTTTAAATGCTGAGGTTTAAGATTCATTGCTTAGAAGAAAAAAAAATGACATTTTCATCTTGAAGTTTTTTCCTGCCTTCCTGTGCTTTGCTTGTGAACAGTTTAAAGGAGTTATTGTGGAAGGGATGGAGAGGGAGAAGGTGGCAGAGTGGCCCTGGAATGGGATTGGCCCTGGAATGGGCTGGTTGTCTCTTTTTAGTGAGAAACGCTCTCTGCAGTAGTACAAAACAACCCAGACAGAGTCAGGACAGGAGCTGAGCCCCTCTTGGTCAGGGTGTTGGTGTCAGCCCAATCCAGTCCCCCTGCAGTGCCAGCTGTGGTTCTGCTGGAGCAGAGATGATCCTGGAGAAGGGCCCAGTGGTGCTGGGATGGGTCCGGGCTCCCTCTGGGAATCCAGGGCACACAGGCTGTGCTGCTGTTCTGAATGCCAGCTTTGATCCAGGCGGGAATGCTGGGCTCCTCCCCCTGGGTGGAGCATCTCCCCGTGGGATGATGGGATTGTATCAGCCCTGCAGTGAGCCTGGATGGCCCATGGACAGCAGATATCCCCTGGAGGGAGGACGGGTCCTGGAAGGGATAGAGAACAGAACTCAGCCCCAGCTGGCTTAGCAGCTGTGACAGAACACACACCTCTGGTTACATCCTGCACTGCAGCCCAAGACAAGGAGGATCTTCCCTTGCCCATCCCTGGAGGTGTCCCAGGAATTCCTGGAGGTGGCACTGAGAGCTCTGGGCTGGGGATGAGACACAGCTGGGACTCGATGATCCTGGAGTTGTTTTCCAGCCTGAATGATCCTGGGATTCCGTGATTCTGTGGCAGCTGCTTACCTGAGCAGACCTCATTAACTTCAGATCAAATGCAACACCAAATTCGTGCCCTGAAAAGGCCAGTTTTCAAAACATGTTTTGTGTTGAAAGGGGTCTTTTTTCCTCCTCGCTTCGCTTTCATCCGGAATTCATTTCCAGTCTCTCTGAGAACCGACTCCTGTGTTTCGGGAAATGTCTCCGAACTCCTGGGCTAAAAAAACCATTTGAAAGCCTCATTTGAATTTTTAAACAGCTTTGCCTGCCCCCAAATGGTTTTTGCCAAATGAAAGAGCTGCACCTGAAAAGTTTTTTGTTTTTTTTTTTTTTCCCAGCTCCGGGGAAGAAGTGGATGTGCATGTGGAAGCAGCTGGAATGCTGAGGGAGAGCAGGGAAAGAGAAACAGCACAATGGGAGGGAAGGATGTGGTTTCCTATTAGTGAAACCTCCACCTGCATTTTTAAGGCATAAATAAACCCACAACAGGCCTTTGGGAGCAGCAGGATGTGGAATAGGAACGCGAGGTTGGAACACAGGGATCGCTGTCACCAGGATCCTGGTTTCCTCTGTTCTTGGGCCTTCCAGGAAAGGGGAAGGGCTTCAAACTGAGTCAGTTTAGATGGGATTTTGGGCAGGAATTGTTCCCTGGGAGGGAGGAGATGGAATTCCCAGAGCAGCTGTGGCTGCCCCTGGATCCCTGGCAGTGCCCAAGGCCAGGCTGGACATTGACAGTGGGAGGTGTCCCTGCCATGGCAGGGGTGGGAATGGGATGAGATTTGAGCTCCCTTCCCACCCAAACCACTCTGGAATTCTTTGAAAGCCGCTGTTTCAGTAGCTTGATCTCTCAGGACAAAAGGAATTAGAGCAGTGGAATCTTTGAGGCCGGAAAAGACCTTTAAAATAATCCAATCCCACCAGCAAACGTTGCTCTGCGTTGTTTGTTTTTCCCCTCCAAGGAATGGAGAGCTGGATGTCACCAACCCACCCCCTGGCTGAAATCCTGCCCTTGCACAGCCAGGAGAACTTCCAGGTGAAAGCAGAGGGGTTTAATTCAGATTTTTAGGTGATTCAAAATGCATTAAAGGGTTTGGTGCACGTGGAGCAGAACAGCTGGGGAGAATTCCCTGCTGTTGGTGCAGGAGCAGGGCCAAGTCTCTGCCTGGGTGGGAGATTCAGGGCTCTGGCCCAGCACAGAGAAAGTCACAGAAAATGACAAAAAATCCCCTGGCACCCCGTGTGCAGGAGGCTCAGGAAAGGAGTGGCTGAAGGAAACACAATTCCAGCCCTCGGAGCTGGCTCCCGGCACTGAGCATTCCCTGTAAAACAGGATATTTCTGCTGGGGGCAGAATTCTGCTGGGTTGGATGCCAAAAGCTCGTTAAGGTCTGATGTTAAACAATTAATGCTCCCAGGGACGAACTGGTTCGTGCTTTGGCTGGCCTGGCTGTAGCCAGAGGAAAACACAATATCCCGGGAAATTACAGGGCTGGTAATAAACTTGGTGCTTGCAGGGCGATGCTCAGTGCAGGGCTCAGGATTTCCAGGGATTCTGTCAGAATTTGGGTGCAGACCCTTCCAGCTGCCTGGAAAATTTCCTCCTGGAAAGGTTTTCCAGCCCCAGCACAATTCCCCAGGCCAAATCCGGAATCCCCATCCCTGGGGCATTAAAAGCCTTTGGATGTGGCCTTGGGAGCGCTCTGGAATCGTTTGATTTGATGATTTTGGAGGGGTCTTTTTTCCCAACCTCAGCAATTCTGGGATTCTGGAATTCATGAAAACACCTTCAATGTCTTTGAAACCCTTCCCCTCCCCGGCTGTTTGCTGGATTTAGCTCCAAACGTTACAAAGGAATTGCACCGGTGATTTTAATGAAAATCCTATTTTGGATTGAATTCCTTTTTTTTTTTTTTTCTCCCCTGCTGCATCTTCATAAAAGCAATAAAAACAAAATTCCTCGGGGGATAAAGCCGCTTCCCGGGACTTGAGTTTGGGGTCATTACCCTCAGTGTGTGTGGGGGGATATTTTTCATGCCTCACCTCGTGGTCCTGGTGACTCCTCCAGAGCTGCAGCCACTTCACAAAACGTTCCTGTGGAGCCCAGATTTCCCCAGGGACACTGAAATCCTACTCCACCAGATATTCCAGACTTTCAGCAACCAGCCCTGGGGACACAGACCAGAGAACTCATCCCCTTTTAATTTACTTTCTGAATTTAAGGAGTGACCCCTGAGGTGTTTTTTTCTTCCTCCTCAATTTCTAAGATCTACTTTTTTGTTACTCACTTGAATCAAAATGAAAATACTTTCCTCCATCTTTTCCTCCTCTTTTCCTCCCTCTTTTCCTCCTCTTTTTTTTCCCTTTTCCTTCTCCCTTCTTTACCTCTCCTTTCCCCCTTTTCTCCTCCCTTATTCCCCTCCTTCATTTCCCCCCTTTATTTCCCTCTAATCCCCCTTATCCCCCACTTTCTTCTGGTTCCCCAATTCCCCCCATTTCCCCCCCATTTTTCCCCATTTCCCTCCATTTCCCCCCATTTCCCCCCATTTTTCCCCATTTTCCTCCCATTTTTCCCATTTTCCTCCCATTTTCCCCATTTCCCCCCATTTTTCCCCATTTTCCCCATTTCCCCCCCATTTTTCCCCCATTTTTCCCCCATTTTTCCCCCATTTTCCCCCATTTTCCCCCTTTTTCTCCATTTCCCTCCCATTTCCTCCCATTTCCCCCCATTTTTTTCCATTTTCCTCCCATTTTCCCCATTTCCCTCCCCATTTCCCCTCCATTTCTTCCCATTTTTCCCCATTTCTTCCCATTTTCCCCCAAACTCCTGTCTCCCAGCAGTGGCACAGGAGTCCCACCACGGGGAGCTGAGGCTGCCCCACTCCTGTTCCCTTCACCCTTCCCACACAGCAGCTGCTGCCAGATGTTTCCAGGGGAAAATGAGAGTAACTTCCACCCTCATCCACGCTTTTCCTCAAAATAATTCCCCGTTCCAAACCCAGAAGCTGTTTGTTGCATCCAGCTCTTTATTTCCTCAGAAAGCCAAGCCGGGTTTAGGGTGTCTCAGATTTATTTTTCCCCTTTTTTATGGGCGGCATTTTAAGTCCCGGCATCTCCCAACTTTTTTCCTTCCCGAGTGAGCTTTGCAAAATTCCCCTTTTTTTTTTTAAATCTCTGGGATAAGATTTGGGATCCGATGGAGTTGTTGGGCTGGGCGTGGTGCTGAGAGGGAAATCTCAGTTTTTCACGGGAGAGTTTCTTTGTGTTCTCCCAGATAAGGAGCCTCATCTTTGCCCCAGGATTTTCCAGGGCTTTGGGAAGGAATTCCTGCAGGGCTGGGTGGGATTTGGGGCAGGAATTGTTCCTTGGGAGGGCGGGCAGGCCCTGCCCACAAATAAAGAAGATTTTCCTCACGCTCAGGTGGATTTTCCAGCGCCTGCTTTGGCCTCCTGCAATTCCCTGTCCCTTTGCAGCCGCAAATTCCATCCGTAAATTCGTGTTCAGCAGAGCCCGGCTCCCAGCCTGCACAGCTGGGATTCCTGGATTTCATCCCTCCTACCACAGGGTGAAGGGAAAATACATTTCAACTGTCATCCCGATTTTTAATTGCTTTTTTTTTTCTTTTCCTCCTGTAGACATCCCACAAAGCTCATTTACGGGAGCAGCCCGGTTTGGGAGCGGCTGCTGGAAACATTTGAGTTTCCGTTTTATCACCTGCAGCTCCAATCAGGCCTTGCCACGGTGCCCAGGCTGATCACAAATAATTTTGCTCCCAGACATCTTTAGTCCCTCTCCTCCCCCCCCCAAAAAAAAAATTACTTTGAGAAAACGAGCAATGATGCATGAAAATGAGTTTTACAGAGAAATTATCTTTATAGGCTTTGTCTTTTTTTCCTTTTGTTTGTTTTGTTGGTTTTTTGGTTTTTTGTTTGGGGAAAAAAAAAATACAGTTGCTGCCAAACCACAAAACTACAAAAAAAGCATCTGCTGCACTTGGGAAAAAAAAAAAAAAAAAAAAAAAGAGGATTTGCAAAATATCCCCACTGATGTCTTGGAATCATGAATGGGTTTTAATAACCACCACATTGATGAGGGCAGGCTGCAGATACTGATTAATTATTCACATGTTTACAACAATTTTGCAAATAATGGGCTAATGGCTGCAATTACGTGGTTGTTTTTTTGGTTTTTTTCCCAGGCCGGGAGCGGGGCTGCGCTCCCAGGCAATCCTGGAAAACGCCGTGCCCAAGGCTCTGCTTTCCCAGGGCGCTGTTTATTTTTTGTGGACTATTGATTTTCTGCCAGGGTGGAGCGGATTTAATTTGAACGGATCGTCCCAGCTTTAAATTATTGGTGAGCCTCGTGTTTGCAGCATTCCAGTGCCTGGGAAAGGGGGGGATTCCTTACAAATACCTGCGCAGGGGAGAAAGGGAAATATTTCCCCGTGGGGATTCCTGCAGGGTAAAGGAACCCCGGGAAGTAACTCAAGTGATGGATAAATACAGATCCAAATCCTGCTGTAAAAAAGGAAAGAGCACAGGGAGAGGTGGGTTTCTCACCTTTTAAACTCCTTTTTTTTTTTTTTTTTAGGTCCTGCAGGCCACAATCAGCACAGAACCCTCCAGGAGGGTTTGGGTTGGAGGGAATCTCCAAGATCATCTCATCCCACACCCCTGGGACTCCTTCCACGAGAATCTCCTGCACTGGGAATATTCCAGAGGGTCTGGACATAATCCTGTGCCAGCTGGGGCCACTGGGGTCCCTTCCAGCCTGACCCAGGCTGGGACCTGCTGGTTCTGTCCTGGACATGGAAGTGCTGAGGGAATGGGGAATTTCTGGACACGGGAAGGCTGAGGGAATGGGGAATTTCTGGACACGGGAAGGCTGAGGGAATGGGGAATTTCTGGACACAGGAAGGCTGAGAGAATGGGGAATTTCTGGGCATGGAAATGGTGAGGGGATGGGGAATTTCTGGACATGGAAAGGCTGAGGGAATGGGGAATTTCTGGACACGGGAAGGCTGAGGGAATGGGGAATTTCTGGACACGGGAAGGCTGAGGGAATGGGGAATTTCTGGACATGGAAAGGATGAGGGAATGGGGAATTTCTGGACATGGAAAGGCTGAGGGAATGGGGAATTTCTGGACATGGAAAGGCTGAGGGAATGGGGAATTTCTGGACACAGGAAGGCTGAGAGAATGGGGAATTTCTGGGCATGGAAATGGTGAGGGGATGGGGAATTTCTGGACATGGAAATGGTGAGGGGATGGGGAATTTCTGGACATGGAAAGGCTGAGGGAATGGGGAATTTCTGGACATGGGAAGGCTGAGGGAATGGGGAATTTCTGGACATGGAAAGGCTGAGGGAATGGGGAATTTCTGGGCATGGAAATGGTGAGGGGATGGGGAATTTCTGGACACAGGAAGGCTGAGGGAATGGGGAATTTCTGGACATGGGAAGGCTGAGGGAATGGGGAATTTCTGGACATGGAAATGGTGAGGGGATGGGGAATTTCTGGACATGGGAAGGCTGAGGGAATGGGGATTTTTTTTGTCCTGATCTGGACATGGAAGTGCTGAGGAAAAAGGGGATTTTCTGGACGTGGAAATGTTGAGGGAATGGTGAATTTCTGTTCTGGTCTGGATATGGAAGTGCTGAGGGAATGGGGATTTCCTGTCCTCTGGGAATGTGCTGTATGAGGTTCGCCGGGATTTCTGTGGGATTTTTCGGGCAGCTGTTAAATCCTGAGCAGCCTTTTCCATCAGACACCCAGTGCTGACCCCAAACCCCTCTCCCCAACCCCTGAAATTTGCCGAAACTCCACAAAGCTCCCTTAATGACGGGATCACCGCCGAGCGCACAGCAGCACAAGGAGCTGTGTGTTGTAATGCCTGATTAGAGGCTGGATTTAGGGCTGGAGCAGCATTAATGCGCAGCCACAACGTAACTGGGTTAATAACAATCAACTGATTAATGTCGTACAGCTCCCGGCAGCCCGAGGAGAACGGGCTGGGCTGGTGAGCAGGGATGCAGATGTGCAGAGGAGCACAAGGCAGGAGGGTGAGACAGGGATCAGGAGGGATCAGGGTGCCAAAAAAGAGGTTTTTGGGGAGAGGAAATGGGAGGTGGCTCGGTGAGAGGTGCAGCGGCCCTCAGGGGTTTTGTGTTACTGAGCGCTCCTGGCTGCTGGGAGGGAATTTCCGTAAGGGGAGGGCACAGGAGGTGTGAGAATCACAGAATCGTGGAATTATTGAGGCTGGAAAAGCTCTCCAGGATCACAGAGTCCAGGCTGTGGCTGATCCCCACCTTGTCCCCAGCCCAGAGCTCCGAGTGTCACCTCCAGGAATTCCTGGGGCACCTCCCCCACCTCCCTGGGCAGCTCCTTCCAGCCTTTCCATGGGGAAATTCTTCCATCAGGGCAGGTTTGGGTTGGCTGTTAGGGCAAATTCCTTCATGGAAAGTGTTGGCTGTGGCTGTCCCTGGAGGGATTGAAAAGCCATGCAAGTGTGACACAGGACACAGGTGGCCTTGGCAGGAGGGCTGATATCATACCCCATATTGAATAAACTCTCTGAAACGCAATTTTCTAAAGCTGGAGGGAGGAAAAGGTCTCGCCTACCACGGCACAATCACAACTTTACGAGATGGAGGAATAAAAGGTGCGTGTGACAAGGCCGGACCTGCAACAATGAACGAACAAAAGCACGGTGAATGAAAGGGAGGAGAGACTTAAAAAAAGGAGTGCACGGGTTTGAAAACTTTAAATAGAGCCGCAAAAGTCAAATTGCCACAGCAAACAGAGCTCCCATCACCCGTGGGGAGCGCAGAAACGAGTCAGGCCGTGCCTGGATTGGGGATCGAGGAGGGGAACAATCAGTTTGTGCTGCAGCCCAAAACTGGAGGTGTTATTGTAAGGGAAGAGTAACTACCTGTGCACCTGAGGCGTGGCAGGGGATATTACTGTGCTGCTGGTTGGTTTGGGGCAATCTCCGCGGTCCCCCCGACCTCCCAGGCTGTGGTTTGAGCACAGCCGGGCTGATTTCTCATTTCTCCTGTCATTCCCTATCTTTGAAGGCATTACAAAAAAATTCCAGTGAGCTATTTTTAGTCAGCCTTGAAAGCACCTATTTTTTTAATTTATTTTTTTTTCCCAGGCCTGACTCTTGAGGGGCAGCTTTGATTCTGTTTCCTTTTGTTTCTGCTCTCAGTTCTGGCTGCCTTAAAGTGCAGTTTTCCTTTGGCCACGAGGTCCCTCTGGGCAGGGAGCTCTCCTGCTGCTGTTCCCAGTTCCAGGCACACCTGGGACCCAAAGTTGAGATCCAAAGGTGATTTTCACCTTGCAGGAGCAGCCAAAGGCAAGAATTTGGTTTCAGCTGCGGGGAAAAGGCTGGAACAAAGGACAGACTGCATCCGAAAAGGAAAATATCAGGGAATAATCCCGATCTCCTCAGTTCTGATCCCAACAGGAATGCTGGAATTGTCACTAGGCTGAGTGGTTGCACCTCTGGCTTTTGGAGGCCTGAGTTCATCTTCCTTGCTTGGATTCACGCTTTGTAGGAGGGTGAATAAATGTGGAAAAGTCAGCGCCAGCTTTGCTCTGTGCTTGTGACTGGTGCCACTGCTCTGCCTGGTGTTCCCTGCGGGGCAGCTGATCTCTCGTCCCCACCCTGTCTGGATTTCAACTCTTTCCCTTTTCCATTTCCTTCCCCTCCTTTGTCCTCAGCTGGAAGGATCCCCCTCAAAGGCTCTTTAGGTATTCCCAATCATCAGAAAGCAGGAAAATGAAATTAAAATTTCTCTCAACTCAACGTGTCTTTGTTTCATGGCTTCAACTTCCTCCTCCCACCCACACTCATCGATCCCGAAGTCTCTCCGTAATTCTCTCCAACACCCCCACGTTTGGTTTCTCATCTCTCCATCCATTTCCCACCTCCAGGGCTGCAGTAACCGGATCCAAGGCGCCATGAGGAGTGATCTGTCCCCTTCCCGCAGCCCCCGGAGCAGCAGATCTCATTCTGGAGCTGGGCTCACGAGCAGTTTCTCATTTAGGAAGAAGACGGATGGCGGGCACAAAACAGATTATCCACGGGAGCTCTGATTCAGGGAGCTCATAAAGGTGGAATTCCTCATTTGTGGGGGGGGAAACGTGATTGAGCCTGGTGGAGGAGTGAAGAAATCCCAGGAATATCACAGGCTGGAGCTGTCCATGGTTTGCTTGGAGCAGCAGGGATTCCCCTCAGGCTGCAGGGAATGCTGCTGGCTGTGCCAGGCCAGCGAAGCTGGAACAGGGAGAGAAATCACATTTGGCTAAAAGTCGCTGAGATTTTATCCCAGCTGTATTTATCTTTCATTCCCGCTCCGAAGGACTCAGCCCTCTCCTTTCCAGGGCACACAAAAACTCCTCACACTCTGCTGTGCCTTAATTGCTTTTAATTTCCAGGGGAGAACGACGCTGCCTCTGCGCTGAGGGGAACTGCAGTTCCTGGGATCCAGCACATCCCCGAGGCAAAAATCCTGGAATCCCTGAGGCTGGAAAAGCCCTTCAGGATCATCCAGTCCCAGCTGTGCCCCGTCCCCACCCTGTCCCCAGCCCAGAGCTCTCAGTGTCACCTCCAGGAATTCCTGGGACACCTCCAGGGATGGGCACTCCAAAGCACCCTTTCCATGGGGAAATTCCTGCTGCCCACCCTGAAGGCTCAGGGTAGGTGAGGGAGGGAGAGAAGTGGCAGTAATGAATGAAAATCCCGTGCGGATGAGTTCAGAGCCTTTTGGTGTTCCGCCCCTGCTCCTTGATTTCGGCTCTGGGGCTGCTGAAGTTCTCCAGGGGTTTTAGGGATAAGGATTTTCTTTACCTGTGTGGAGAAAGGCAGAGTAAGACAAAAGTCATTTTCGCCTATCTATGCATCCTCCTCCTCCTTTTGGCTTTTATTTTATATTTTCCCTGATACTACACAGAGATTAGAACAGCAAAGAAGAAAGGGAATAGAAAAGCAGAAAAAGAACATTTTACTATTTCTTCTTTTTTTTCCCATTATCCACAACTTTTTAAGTGCCAGAACCCAAATTTTGCCCCCTGAGCAGCAGCTTTTGCTGTACTCGTGTTTGCTCCTCGTGCTGTGCCCCACCTGAGAGTGAACTTCCCCTCAACAAAGGGCTTGGCGAGGGATTTCCTGATTTGGCACGTGGATCCAAGATTCAACCCGCTGCTCGTTAAATCCACAGTAACTCTGGAAAACGCCACACCACCGCAGAGCTTTGCCCAGATCCCGTAACAACACGAAGCTTTGCCCACATTGCTGATTCTAATACCAAACATCCCTTTTTAATTCCCATTGCTGATTATTGAGTTGCCTGAACAAGACTCCCCCTCTTTTGGCGCCCCAGGGATCCTCTGCTGGCCGTTAAAAGAGGATTTAAAGGAGCTGTGAGGGTGACAAATGAGCTGTTTCCTATCAATCATTGACCTCTCAGGCAGGTGCTGAAGGAGTTCTCTGGGAATTTGGGCTGCAACAGGATCGCTCCATACGGGGGGATAATTCCTGAGCACGGAACAAACCCGGCTTCTCCTGCATCAGATTCCATCATGTGGGAGGCCAGGGAGGGATAAACTGGGAAGGGAAAAGCTGGGAAGCACCTGTTTCGTTTTGGAAGCTGATTGGATTTGATTCACAGCTTCAGTGCCCAAATGTCTGCAGCAAAGACCTCTGCTGAGTGATGCTGGTGAAAAGCACAGGAGCTGTGGGACCTCCTGCTTTGGAAATTCATCTTTTGGGCTTTTTTCTTTGTTTCTGCCCCTGGATCCCTGGCAGTGTCCATGGCCAGGCTGGACATTGGGCTTGGAGCAGCCTGGGACAGTGGGAGGTGTCCCTGCCATGGCAGGGGTGGCCCTGGGTGGGATTCAATGTTCCTCCACCCCAAACCATTCTGGGATTCTTTGATTTTATGACAGGACATGTGGTTTTATGAGGAGAACCATCAGTGGTTTCCAACAGAGAACATCTCAAGACCATGGAAGGCAAATGATAATTCCTGTGTCCCAATGAAACACGCTCAAGAGAAAGAAAATCTTTTACCATTCTGAATTTCAAATGGAAACATTCATAAGCTCTTTAAGTGGATAATCAAAAAGAAGGGAATCACAGAATGGTTTAGGTTGGGAAAGGCCTCTAAGATCATTGAGTTCAAGAGATGAAAAATAATGACTTGGCATGTCCAGTTGTGTAAAATGAGGTGGCACAAAGTCGAAAAGATGACAAAAAAAAAACACTTCTGGCCTGGTGTGGTGCTCACCTTTAAATGATGTGGAGCAGCTGCGGGCAAAGCGAGGTGGATCAAGGAGCCAGCCCGGCTCTGGCTTCTCCCCTTCCCTCTGCAATCCTGGATCTTGGATCTGGGGAAATGGAATTGTGGAGGATTCCCAAAGCCTGGCAGAAGGCTCACACAGTCCTGTGCATCTGTGTGCAAACTCTGGGATGAAATATCCCGACTGAGAAAGGCCACGGGACAGGACAGACATTGCTGAGAGAGAAATGGAGCTGGAAACGAGTTCCAAAGGGCGGCCTTGCAAACAGACCGGACACTTTGGAGAAACGGAACCGTGAAAGGTGCATTGGAGCAGGACCCACGAGGGGTGATTTTAGGTGATCGGCTTTAAGGCATCAACAGCATTGTGTGGCAAAAGCTGACAGGCCAACACACACTTATAATGTGTTGTAATTAGGAAATAGTTTGGGTTCTGATTGTGATGGTGAGAATTGTGACACCTGCACTGTCTCACCCTTCTCATGAGACTGAAAATGGAATAAAAGTCTTTAAACGCCTCTCAGGAGCCCCGTCTGTGGGTCAGAAAAGGGATCATCCGACAGGATCCCCTCAAATCCATCCCCAAATCCCTCCTGAGGCTCCGTGAGCACCAGGCACTGGGGCCCCTCTCTCAGCCTGAGACTGAAATTGCTGCCATGGATTCCGTGGGGCTGCCTGACACATTAAAACACAATTCCTTTGTACCCATCCCTCTCTTTTATCCCCGGCCGCCCTTTCCCGCGGAATATTGAGAGGCTTTTCCTCCTGGTCAAGCAGTGTGTTTTAGATTAATTCCTCTGTTATTTTTCCCAGCTGGGCTGCCGGGGTTGCTGGAGAATGAAAACATTAATTTCCAGACTAGCAGGGGTTTGCTCCTTATCGACGTCAGAGATGTCTCAGAGCGCTGAAAATCTCATTTCTTTCCCCTCTCTTTCGGAAGGTTTTGGATGCAAATGAAGAAGAATTGAGGCTGGAGTTTGTAACTGGGATGGCGGCAGCGATGTCACACGCCCTGCCCCGTGCTGAAGGCGTTGCTGGGACATCTGGGGACATCACCAGGACAATTCAGGATAAATCCCACCATCCCCACCTGGAATGATTGCGGACATTATTTGATTAGAAAAGTACATGAGGAACAATTATCACTTGGGGAAAACCAAGGGAAATCGGAGAAATGCATCAATATTCCAAACCACAGGTTCTGGAAGTGCAAACCCCCAAATTCCCAGATGAGGCATTTAAATCCATTTTCTCTCGTGGAACTCCAGCCTGGAAAAACGCTGGCACCAATTCTGATTTGCACCCTTGATGATGGAATAGAAAATTCGGGGGCTGCTTTGCCATCAGGAGGAAATTGGGATTTTTTTTCCTCGTGCTTAACTCCTGCTGCTCTGTGCCTGGAAAAGCAACGGAGGTGGGAATGGGTGGGATGGTGCCAAACCCTTGGATGCAACCAAAATTAATAATAATTATATATTCTTCCATTTTAAAGTGGATAAAAGGTGCAGGAAGGACTTTGAGCACATTTCTGTGGCACAGCCAACCGCTCAAGCGTCTGAGATATTCCCAAATTTTCCTTTTAGAGGGAGTTGAGAGCTTTCCTCCTTCCTCCAGCCTGGGTGCTGGGAAGGAGGGAGGAATAAGGGCTGAACTCGCTGTCAACCCTCTTAAAAGCTTTTTATTGTAGCTGGAACGTGTGATAACGGCCCCCAGAACCATCATTACAGTTAATTAAAGGTCTGTTTCTTTTTTTTTCTAATGTGAGGGGTTTATTTTCTGCAGTTGATAACGCAGCAATAAAACCTTGCTTTAGGCAAAGTCTTGGTAGGCAAGGTCACAATTTAGAAGCAATTTGGAAATTGAAGGGAAAACCAGAAAGCAGCATCTGGTTCCTGTTATTTCTGAGTTGTGGGAAGTCCGGAGGGAATGATTTAGAGTTGAAAGGAAAGGAAAAGAGGAACATCAGAGACTGCGCGCTGACGGGATGGCCACGGGGAAGAGGTGAAAGGAGGACAGGAAATTTGGGGTAAACATCTACTTAAACATGAGATTTTGTCAGATCTTGGCTTCATTTGGGATGGAAAGGCAGAGCCTGCTTCCAGGGATGGGAAAAAGTCAGGATGAAGGCACAGAACTGTCAGGATTTTACTACTTTTGGGGAGTTTTTTTTTGTGCAAAACTGGAGATTTTCATGAGTTGGGAGTGGAGCTCATGTGGGGCTGGGATGTCGTGGGGAGCTGCCACATCCCAGAATTTGCTGTTGAGGGTGAATCTGTTCAGCGCTCGGAACCACCTGGGATTTCTTTAAGGATCTTTGGCTCAGAAATCCAGGGATGGGCGTGGAGAACTTGTGGGGGTCTCCATCCTTGGAGATGCTCCAGCCCCCTGGAACATCCCTGAGCTGTGGGGGCCTGGGGAACTCAACCTCTCCCTGAACACTCAACCCAGATCGTGGTTTCTAAACTTTATCATTCAAACGACACCTTTGCACTGTCATTCCGGGGCCAGCTGAGAAGCAGCAGGTGCTCAATTGGTCAAAAAAAGTCATTTCCCCAGATGAGAAACGTAAAATAAGTGCCAGTGGTGGAGATTTAATTTCTGCAAATCTGTCGAGTGGAAGCTGAGCTTTCTGTTCTCCAAAATGATCACGTCCAGCTTCCAGCCAGCGCAGCTGTGCTTTAGATGCCTTCAAGGCCGTAGTAAATTTGTTGTGGATATGTTAATTGAAAGGTTAATTACGGTCGAGATGTTCTGGTATTCAGGTTTGCTGCTGCTGATGTGGGGTGTAAACGCTCCTCATCCCAAAACCAGAGGCACAGAAGGAATGTGGGGAGGGCCTGGCGGATTATCCAGGGGAAGTGTGGCTGCCCCTGGATCCCTGGCAGTGCCCAAGGCCAAGTTGGACAGTGGGATTGGAGCAGCCTGGGACAGTGGGAGGTGTCCCTGCCATGGCAGGGGTGGGAATGGATGGGATTTAAGGTCCTTCCAACCCAAACCATTCTGGGGATCTGTGATTTGGGCAATGCCTTCAGTTTTATCTTCCCTGTATTTGAGGTTCTGTGGTGCCCAGGGGTGCAGCTCTGAGCTCACAGTCAGTGTCACTCAGCTCTGCACACAGCAGGGACACAAAACAAATCCTTCTCCTGCTGCACACCAAGGACAACTCTCAGCCCAAAAGCACAAACAAGGGTGGGCTGGAGGGAGGGACAAGCAGGATGGGACCTCCCAGCCTGGAGCTGGAACTGGGCAATTAAACCTCAATGTGCAAATGGACCAAAGCTTATAAAAATGTGAGACCTTGTGACCGTTTGTCCATTTTGTGACCATTTTGAGACCATTTTGGGTCCACCTTGGGTGTAGCCCTGGCCAGGTTCTTGTCCTGCCCACAGTGGATCCTTAGAGGCCTTTCAATAAATCTCTATTCTCCAGCTCTGCCCAGTCTCTGCTCCAGCTCAGCCTTCCCAAGGCATCAGGGGCTGAACAAGGATGAGGTGGGAAGGGTTTTCTGTGTGTGGTGCCAGGGACACCCACGGTGCTCCCAAAAATGTGTGATGTGACACTGTCACCATAAACTCCACAGGAAACTAATCCTGGAAATACACAAGAATTTTTTTTTTTTTTTTTAAAGCAAGAAAAGGTGTCATCTGGTGATAAGAAATTTCCCACCTGGTGGCAGAAAAACTTACCTGGCGATTAATGGCGAACCGTGTTAGGATTTCAAACGGCCTTTGGAATTTATTAAAGCAAGAGTAAACAAAACAGAGGCAAATCCCCAGAATTTAATCCTCAGAACTGCAGCTCTGCACCTCTGAGGCGGTGCCAGTGAGCTTGGACCCTGGGAAGAGCTGGAAAATAAATCTCCCACCCTCCTTTGGCAGCGCCAGGTGCTGGAAAAGCCTCCTCGGTGCCACTAATGGATCTCTGGGGACCCTGCCTGTGCAGCTTGGAATGAAAAGCAAAATTAAGCTCTGAAGCTCTTTGAAGAAAAGCAGCGTGTGTAAACAAGATGCACTTCTGAGATCCTGGTTGATGGAAGTGGATGGAAATCTGGGTTCCTGCAGAATCCCAGGAGTTCTGAGCGGTAACCTCACTGCAGGCCGAGGCTTAAATGGGAGAAACTCTTTTTTAGGTGCCTCATGGCCCAAAAAAATCTCTTGAAATCTGCAACATCTGAGCACGTAAACAAGCATCCCATCTTTTTTTCCAGCAGGGAGCAGAGCAGGAGCCGAGACCCAGTGAGGCCACGGAGTGGCTGGGAGGCCTGGGCTGCTGCTCACTCCCCGCAGTTTTTGTGGTGCCACTGCCCATCCTGGGCTGGGCTGTCCCAGGCATCTCCTGCTGGGACATCGAGTCCAGGGCAGCAGGGAAGTGTCCAAGTGACCCTGGAGTGTCCCTGGACAGGGCTTGGAGCACCCTGGGGCAGTGGGAGCTGTCGCAGCCCACGGCACTGGATGAGCTTTGGGGTCCCTTCCCATCCAAACCGGTCTGGGATTCTCATGTTTGAGGATAAACATGAAACTACAGCAGGATCCACACTGACAAATCCAACGTTCCCTTTCTGCAGCAAAGCCCCCAGCCCTCAGAATTTCCTTTGCAAGGCCTTTTCTGCCAAAATTCGGAGCCTGTGCCAAAGCCACAGCAACCCTGACGAGAAAGACTCTCTCTTTTTGAGACAGAGCTTCAGAAGAGAGCAGAAGCTGCAGAGAGAACTGTGCGAGCCCTGGCCTTCAGGGTGCTTTTAAAATGCAGGAGTTCTGGGATGCAGGGCTGGTTTAATGGGATATTTATCTCCCTTGGAGAAGTTTCTGCTGGAAACCTTGAAGTTGTAACAGGCTGCAGTAATAAGACTTCACTATTCATTAAGAGATAACTTCTTTTCCCCCCTCCCCTCCTCTTTCTATCAGAGATTTGTTTCCTAGGACTGAGTCTTTCTTTTTTTCTCCTAATGTTCTAAATTTTCTCATTTCAGGAAAGAGGATGGAAATAAATCTCCAACAGCAGCAGTTGAAGCCTGCTGGGTTGTTCAGTCTCATGGTGGTGTCCCCCTGTAACACCCACACCTGGGCTGAGCTGTGGCGCTCGGGGAGCAGCAGGGAACGTTTGTGGGATCAGAGGATTCCCACAGCCTCAGGCAGGTGGGAATTCCAGGAGAGTCTGTCTCTGGGAGTTCCAGGAGAGATGAAGGATGCTCAGACCCGGAATTCCCTCACTGGAGGGGCTTCATCCTTGGATGTGTTGATGAGCAGTTTTGGAGGCACCACGAGCATTCCAACATCATCAAAACAGGAGAATTGATTGGTTTAATGTTATTTTTTCTCCCTCTCCTGTAATTATTATTTTTTAGCTCAGCTTTCAGTGTGAGGTTTATTTTTATTCCCCTGTCCCACACGAGTGGCTGTTCCTGCCCCCAGATCCCAGACCTGCCTTCCCCTGCCTGCATCTGCAACAAAACCCCACCACAAATCTACATAATTCTGAGTGTTTGCTGCTCCTTAAGCCATTAAACAGAGAATATCCAGGGAAATCCATCAGCGTCTTCCCAGCCAGGACTTCTCCGTGGTTCTCCTGAGAGCAGCAATTAATCCCGACTCTCTGACAGCAGCAGAGCTGCCTGAGCACCCACATTCATCTCCCTCAGAAAAGAACCACGTAAGGGAACGGCGTTGGGACCACAACAGAGTTTTTCCTTCCTTAGAACTGGAAAAAAAACAAAATAAAATAATGGGAGGTGGAGTGGTGGCACCGAGGGAGTTCCAGCAGAGGTTTTGTCTCTGTCTTAATCCACTCTGCTCTGGAGTTGCTCTGGAGTTTCCTCTCCAGATTGAGCTGGAGAAGGAATTATTTAAAATCAGAGACCATGGAATGAAGGGGATACAGAGGAAAACCGGGGGGTGCAAGTGAAAAATCAAATTGCTGTGTGGAAAAGAAGGAGTGGGAGCCTAGGGAAGAGATTCCCTGGCTCAGGATGAGTGGCTGGGGCAGGGATGGGAACGGAGAAGCACAAAAAAAGCTCTTGGAAGTCAGTGTGGAAAAAAGGGAAGAGGGCAAGAGCTCACTGCAGGCTGCGGTTTAAATGGGAGAAATCCTTTTTAGTGCCCCAGAGGTGCCACATGGCCCAAGATCTCTTGAAATCTGCACCATTAACAAACTTTCCATCTTTTTTTCCAGTAGGGAGAAGAGCAGGAGTCAAAATCCATGAGTCCATAGAGTGGCTGGAAGGTCTGGGCTGCTGCTCATTCCCATTTCCCGGGTGAGTAGGGGAAGCCCCAGGAGAAGGGGTGGGAGAGCCAGGGATCCTTCAGCGCCAGGCAGCAACATTGCCCAGGGTTAGAGGCAGACCTAAAACAATTAAAAAAAGGATAAAAAAGGGATTACAGGGCTCTGTGTTGTCCCCAGTGTACGGATAATTCACGACATGCAGGATAATTTAATGAAGATCTTTTCAGGAGCACGGGGTTTGACGGGTTTGGGAATTTACTGAGTGAAACCTCCAGTTGTCAGCGGTAGAGAATTGGATCAGTGGCCCCGAAAATAGGCCTGCCACAAACCCAAACACGCCGTGCCCTCCTCTGGCATTTCTGCCTCTGGAAGTCAATCACCTGGAGAGGGGCTGATTTTTCTTGGCAGCTCTCAGGGCTGTCACAGCTCCTGTGGACACCACTGGTGCCTCCGGGATGTTTGATCCAGCAGGACCTGGCACGTGTCCCACCCCCCTGCTGGCTTTGTCACAAAATTCATCCCCAATTCCCCAGCTCCGTGCACCCCTTCCCCAGGAATCAGCTTTGTTGGATGCACGGGTGGAATAAGAAATAAATAAATCCTGATTCTGGAATCAGGGAACCCTGGAATCCTTCAGGGTGGAAAAGCCCTTTGTGATCATCAAGCAGCACCGTGGTCACCCCTGTGCCCTCAGCTGCCTTTGGCTGCTTGGATCCAATCACTGGAGTTCCTCCTCTGGAATTTAGACTCTTCCACGGTTAGTGATAATTTTATTTTGGCTCACAGAGGGCCTGAAATGGGGAGGGGACACATTTGTGTGTAGAACATGACGGTGTGTCCTTGATCCTGGGGCTCCAGTGGGTAAGGAAAGCTTCCCAGAGGAATTAATTTCTTATGAATTAATTATTTCAGGGAGGATTTCTTCCTGGAAAGGCCTTGGCAGGGGCTGCCCAGGGAGGTTTGGAGTGCCCAGCCCTGGAGGTGTCCCAGGAATTCCTGGAGGTGGCACTGAGTGCTCTGGGCTGGGGACAAGGTGGGGATCCAGCTGGACTCTGCTCCTGGAGGGCTTTTTCCTACCTCAATAACTCCGTGATTCTCCAGGAAAAGCTCATTTTCAGCAGGCAGCCTTCATCCATCAACCACGTGCAGCTCCCCTAAAATGGTGTGTGATGTATGAACACCCCCATAAATATTAAATTGTGTAGGTGACATCCCCTACCCCACAACAACCGCTTGTAAATCACGGAGTCCTCGCCGCAGCCGCAACTCCATAATAACAAAATGATTAGAAAGCCATAAAAAAAACAAAGTTGTTTTGTCAGGATCATTTCCTCCCTGATCACAGGGCTGCTGCAAAGTGGCTCTGGGCTTAAGTGATAGATGAGAGCCATTAATAGAGCCAGAGACCTTCCCAGGCTGTTTGTAGCCAAAATTAAAAGGGAACTCGAACAGTTCTGGGTGGTTTGGAAGCCTGGAGATGTGATGGGGTTGGTATAAAAATTCAGCCTCTCACAGCCATGAACGGCATTATTATTCAGGAATAATTTCATTACATTTATTATTTTGACAGTGTAAGTTTAGAAAATCCCCTCTTACTCCTCTGCTTGGAGACCCTCCTGCCATGAAATTATGAGATCGCAGAGTGGTTTGGGTGGGAAGGGACCTTAAAGTTTTATTTCAAATGCTTTTTCTGTGTCTCACAGATGCGGTTCGACTTCTCTCTCTCCCTCTATTCATCACTCCAACATGAAAACAAACATCTCCAGCTCCAAATGTTTTTTTGGCTGATGTGGGGAATATTTCTTGCTGTCCTCCACAGCTCCCCTCAGCTGTCACTGAGCACACAGATCTCTGTAGGTAAAATGAAAATAAATAATAATTTTCAAGACATCCTCATTGGGAGGTTGTGGCACCTGAAACTTGAGTTATAATTTCTGTCCCAGCCACAGCTGACATGTGGTGTGAGAGCAGCAGCTGCTGCAGCCACAACAAGCTCTGCCTTTCCAGGAGAAAAAAAATCAATGTTTTCAACAGGGAAATATTGGCCGAAACGCTTTTTGGTGAAATGTGAAAGAGATGGAAGGCTCCTGTGCTGGAGGAGTGCACAAGCAGTTTGTTTTCCTTTAAAAGCTTCAGAATGTCCTGGCCAGGCCGAGTGATATTTATTGCAGAAGGTGGAGAGAAGTGGCAAAGATGAGAAACGGGGAAATTCAGGGAGCTGCTCCTGCCAGGCACAAGGGGAAGGGCCTGCAGCTTTCTGTTCTCACTGTCACGATATAAAAACCTCGTTATTAGGGGCTGGTTTATGGGCTGGGCCCAACAGCAGGAAAGGGGGAATTCAGTGCCCAGGTGAGACCCCACCTGCAGAGCTGCCCCAGCACAGGAGGGACCTGGAGCTGCTGGAGAGAATCCAGAGGAGGCACCAAATGATCAGAGGATGGAGCAGCTCTGCTGGGAGAGCTGGGGGTGCTCACCTGGAGAGGAGAAGTTTGGGGTGAGCCCAGCGTGGCCTCACAGGGCCTGGAGGAGCCACAGGAAAAAGATGGAGAGAGACCTGGGACAAGGGCTGGAGGGACAGGACACAGGGAATGGCTTCCCACTGCCAGTGGGTAGATTTAGGTGGGATTTTGGGCAGGAATTATTCCCTGGGAGGGTGGAGATGGAATTCCCAGATTTGCTGTGGCTGCCCCTGGATCCCCGGCAGTGCCCAAGGCCAGGCTGGACATTGGGGCTGGAGCAGCCTGGGACAGTGGAAGGTGTCCCTGCCATGGCAGGGGTGGCACTCAGGGGGATTTAAGGTCCCTTTTAACCCAAATCATCCTGGGACTCTCTGGTTACATTCCGTGATTTGCCAGTCCGTGACTGGGATCGGGCCCAGCCGGTATGGAACGACCTGTGGTTTTCAGGCAGGGTTAATGAATGTTCATGAAGTCTTGCACTCAGGGCAATCTTTAGGAATGTTAAAGGTACATTAAAATGAGAACCAATCCTTCCCTGGGTTTCTCTGCAGCCCCTCAGAGGGCAGAGCTCTGGGGACCGGCAGGAATTGTCTTCCCCCTTTCTCCATCCCCTCCCTGCTGACATTTCCCTGGTTTGCATTTCCCACCCAACCTCAGCCAAGGCTCTGGCAACAGGCACAGTTAATTGGCTGTGCCAGGAGGGGGAAATCCGTGACAAACCATCTGTTAATGCCCTGGCTCCCTGCTGGGGACAGCAGTGACATTTAATCCAGACTTAAATACCACCAGGCTCCGGCCTAGCGCTAATGAGCCGGCCTTGGGTTGAAGGTTGAGAGGCTGCTCAGGACGAGCTGGAGCCGCAAACCAAAGTGATTTGTTGGTTCTGTTGCTTCACCTCGGCCCTGCGAGGTGTCCCTGGGGGCTGAGGATGTCCCCTGTGCCCGTGTCACCCAAACTGAGGGAGCTCTGCTGGTGTTTCTGCGCCACAACCTCAGATCACGTTTTGGGAGTGAAGTCTGTGCCCGGAAGGACAAGAGCTGAGCAGGATTCCTTCCCGCTTTCTGTCTGTTATGTAAATACACGTTTACCCTACAGTTCCCCTGTTTGAAGTTGCCCACAGCTGCGTTCGGGCTCAGATCTGTGGGATTGGGGGTTCCGTGCTCACCTGGGCCAGGTGGGCTCAGGTGCTCTGCGAGGATCAGCCCAGTGCTCCCCACTCCCTGCGCAAGGCTTGGGGTGGATCGGGGACATCCAGATCTAAAATGCAGACGACAAACTCCAAAGGCAAGTCCTTGAAGCGCCAGGTAAATAACGAGACATTTCCCAGGGGAGGCAGAAGTAAAACAGGATTTACCTGGGGGCTTCCAGGATTTTGGACACTGTGAGCGGAACAGGGAAGGGAATAGAGCTGGGAAAGGGGCTGGAGAATTCCTGAGGGAGCTGGGAAAGGGGCTGAGCCTGGAGAAAAGGAGGCTCAGGGGGGACCCTGTGGCTCTGCACAAGTCCCTGACAGGAGGGGACAGCCGGGGGGGTCGGGCTCTGCTCCCAGGGAACAGGGACAGGAGGAGAGGGAACAACCTCAAGTTGCACCTGGGGAGGTTTAGGTTGAAGATTTGGTAAAATTCCTTCCTGGAAATGGTTCCCCAGGGCAGTGGTGGGATCCCCACCCCTGGAGGGATTTAAAACCTCTGTGGATGCGGCACTTGGGGATGTGGTTCAGTGCTCCACTTGCTGGTGGAGTCATTTCAGGTTCATTCTTAATAATTTCTGGAGATTTCCATTTGTTACATCCATCTAAACACCCGGAGGTCTTTTCTTTGATTCCGTTTCCCCTCGGGTTTTCTCCGTGGTGTCTGACTCCTGCTGGATTTCCCCTCAGCTCTGGGGGAGGCACAGAAACCTCTGTGTCTTTTCAGTTCCCACACACCCCCCGTCCCTAAAAACCCAGTGTGATTTTCACTCCATATTCCTGTCATTTCCCGAACATTCCTGAGCTGCTTCTCTAATTTTTTATTTCCCCTTTCCTTCCCATTTCCCTGCAGGTGCCTGGGGATGTAATGATGGCTCAGCCTCCAATTTCCCTGATTCATCATGCGAAATCCACTGAACAAAATCTTCTGCTCTCAAATCCTATAATACTGTGGAGAAAATTTGTTTTCTAGCCAGGATGCATTATGGCTTTTAGGACTTGGAAACTGCGTCCTCAATAGCATTACATTTTTTTTTTTTTGTAGGAACAAAAGTCCAAGGATTTTTTTTTAAATCTGTTTCTTCCCTTTTTTCCCCCCCTCCCCTTTTATTTCCCAGGATTAAGACCTTTCAGTCTCAAAGTCTTTATTTCGGTGAGCAGCATTCCTACCCCCTTCTGAATCTCCACGGGTTTTTTTTCCCCCACGGGCTTCAGCATCAATCAAATTCTTTTAAATGTCAGTTGTGTTTCTTCCTGGGCTGTTACTGTTGTTTCTGCCATTTTAGACACCGCAAGCTGACCTTGCATTGTTGAGAGCAACACAAAACCGGATCATTACATCCTGGCTTGGCTGATTTTTTTTCCATGGAACAGGTTTGGGCGGAGTCGATGGGATGGGAGCAGAATTTTGGGGCTGTTCCAGTGTGGCCTTTCTGCTTAGGCTTGGAATTTTCTGCTTAGGCTTGGAATTACCAGACAAACCTGCGCCAGGGAGCGTTTGCTGCCTGCAGTCACAGGGAAATGCTGCCTGTGGGGCTTAGAAAAGGACATAAAGATGGAAAACTTGGTAAAAATGGAGAAATTCTTCTCTCAGCGGTCCAAAGGGTGAGAGACCTGTCTTCATCCAAAGCCTGCTGTGTGGGTTTGACAAGGAAAACGGGTGGATTTCTTCTGCTCACGCATGCAGGTGCCTCCAAAGGGCTTTCCCAAACCAGCTGTGGGTCAAATGGAACCTTTGTGTGTAGGGAAGAGGAAAATAATCAGTTTTACCCCTGATTATTATGGAAAAAGCACCAGAACCTTCCATTCTTTGCTCATGGGCATTGGCCCAGGGCCAGCACAGGGACACTGGGTGGGCTTTTTGTCCACCTGGACAATTCAGCATTTAAAAGACTTCACAGAGCTGCTCAGCTGCTTTTTTGGATTGTCTTAGCAGTTTAAGAGTGTTCTCTATACTGTGTTGGACTTGCGTTTCTTTTGTTCTATGATGTTTGTCATTTTTGTTGTTATTAAAACCTTTTCTTTTACAAAGCGTGTCCAGAGAAGTTATCTCACTATCATTAGGCCACCCTGAGAAATCTCCTCGTTCCAGATCCTGCCTCATTTTTGCCATTTAAATTAAGGTTTCAGCTGTTTTCCCGAAGTAAGTCCCTGTTAAGCTCTAATTCCTGACGTGGCATTAGACTTTTTTTATTATAATTGTTCCAAGGAAGGGCCACAATGACTGTGAACCTTCTGCTTAACTCCTGCTCCTGTGTAAGGAGGGGAAAAGTGAACCCATTGCTCACTCAGGATGATTTTCACCGAAGGATCACAGTTTTTAAAGGGCAAAGAAAACAGAGTTATTAGAGACAATTCAAGAACCACTTCTTGTCCCTATGCTGCAAAAATTAGGACGCTGAAGAACTCCCCAGGGAACCTCTGTGCTAATTCCCCCTGTTCTTACTTCCCTGATTGTCTGAGAGCGTGTGGGGCTGAATCTGCCTCTGGTTATTGCTGTTTCATGATAACATCCAGGCCCTGCTGCTGCTGCTGGTGTGGGGTTTCTTTTTTTTGGATTATCCTGGGAAAGAAATTTTAAACAAATCTTTGCTGCTTTGTTCTCCCTCTGAACGGTGTGAGCAGGGTTAGAACACCCTTTGCTTCCTGATATTTTCATTGACAACGACTGCGATTTCCAGCTCTTTGGGCATTTCTCTCTCCAGGAAGCTTTCAATAAAGGATGAAGCCTTCAGGATCTTTTATAAGCAGCATGTCAGGCGTCGAGTTAATGGAGTTTAGATCTTTTTGCTCCACAGGCAGCTCCAAAAAAAAAACCCAAGAATTTGACTTCCAAGGCAAAGGAATGTTGCAGCAGGAAGGGCCAGCTGAGTGCCAAGCCGGCAGCACTGAGATGATCCCTCAGCACTGCCCTGCTTCTTCTGCAATTAACGTCCCTGCAATTAGCAGTTTAATTGCTGTGAGGGGATGACGATCTGGCAGCAGAAAACACCAATTTTCCAGCGTGGTGCCAGCAGGGCTGAGCTGGCGTTCCCCATCCAGCTGCCCCTGGACATCTCCCCTGTTCCCACAAAGATCAGGGAGACAATCTGTGCTCGGGGCAGGGCTCCGGTGGCTTGTAGGAAAACCAGTGACAGGACAGCGAATCTGTCACCCAGGGCCCCCTCCCCTGCGCTGGTGGGGGAAGAGGGGACTGTGTGGCCCTGATATTTCTGGGCCTGAGAGATTTTTAGCCTGCTAGCAGCTGCTAACTTTTTCCCAAGAAAAAATTTCTCAAGAAAGCTTCTTCTCCAAACAATCTTGACAAACAACTTTCCTTTCTCCAAACAATCTTTCTCCAGGCGGTGTTTTGCTGTTCTCTCTGGTTTAACCCATGGGATCGGAGAGGTGCCGTTCCTATTCACCAATCACGTTAAATCTGTATTGGAACACCTGATAAAAGGCAGTGAGAATTAGACAATAAAAGCCTTTTTTCTGTGCTCTTTGCCTCCTGAAATATTTGGAGTCCCTCATCTTTCCTTTGCGTCCTACAATGACAGGGAGTGTTCTGCAAGTTTTATTCTGATTTTTATTAATTTTTTTTTCTCTTGTAGTTTTGTTAGTAAACCTTTCTTCATACCCTTTAAAGTTTGAGCATGCTTTCCTTTTTCTCCTAATCCTATCTCATGGCAGAAAAAGAGTGAATAATTCTAGCAGGCACTCAAGGCATTACAATTCCCTCATCCCTCTTTTCCTGCAGAACTTCCCCACTCACCCTCTGGACTCTTCTCTCCCCCCCTCAACCTCTGCTGCCCCACAGATTGCCTCAAAAATTGGGAAAATGGGAACAGAATATCGAAAGGCGGAGTCCAGCCCTGCCTGCAGCGATTTAATCCTTCACAGAATGAATGTTTCCTCTTCAGGAGGAGCAGCCCCTCCCAGGATTATTGAATTTACCCATTTCCAGAGCTCTCTGGGAGGGGCTGAATTCCCTTGTGGAGGTTCAGGGGAAGGGTCTGACACAAAACTGGGGAGCTGGAGAAGCTTCAGCAGCTGCCCCAAGTCCAGGCCTGGGGATTATTCCCAGCTGCTCTGGCACCACTTCAGGGCTTTGCTCTGTGCTCTGCAGGCCTCGGATATAAAATTCAAGGTATGGTCTAAAATACTTACATAAACATATTTATATGGAGATGGATTTCTGTAGCTTTCAGGGTTACAGAATCCCCCATGATTCTGTGATTTGATGAATTTATGTGGTGATTTTGTACCTGCCTGGGAAAGTGTGGTGGATGAAGCCCCTCTTTGGGCAAATTTTGAATTTTGCTCAAATCCATCTCCAAGCATTTTCTCCTCTTGGACGACAATTTTCTTATGGCTGCTGTGACTTCTCCTGGTGTGTGATGCCAAAATTTTGGCTTCTCCTTGCTGGTTTTGCCTTCTCCCATCAATAACAGCTCTTGGCAGAGGTTTAGAAACCTGACAAATTGTTGGCTATAAAAACAGATTTGCCCACGGCTGAAGCATCTTTGTGGCCAAACCCTTCCCTCCTATAAATCAGGAGCACCGGTGCTTGTTTAAGTGACAAACTTTAGAACTCACCGGGGGAAAATGAAGCCACTGACTGATGGCAAGGCACTCGTTCCTCTGCTTTTTATTCCAGGAATTCCATGCGGATAACGAGCACCCCTGAACAGCCCAGCAGCTCCTGATTAATGGGCTCGAAAGGCTCACTCAGGAGGGAAAACTGCTCGGAATAATTTGTTGTTGTTCCTAAGGAGCACTCGAGATGACGGCAGTGATTACCTTAATGAATCAATTAAGGCAATTCGGGTGGGAAAGGGGCTCCCAAAAACCAGTCAGAGCCTGGGCAGGCTGCTGGGGCAGCAGAGGAGCTCTGGGAGAGACATGGAAGCAGCTGCTGGAAGAGGAGATAATTCAACAGCCTGAGTGGTTCTCACCGCGGTAATTATTTTTGTTATTCGGGTTAATTATCTTTGTTACTTAGGTTAATTGTCTGTGCTGTTTAGGTTGGACCAGCTCTGGTCCTTGACCCTCTGGAAAGAGCAGAGGTGGGGTTGGAATTTGTGAAAATAAAAAGGAGAATACAGCTCCTGTGGCAGCAGCAAAGAAGTTCCCTGGCTCTTTGCACCATCAGCCATAACATTTTTTTTTTTAATGGAAATATATTCTACCTGGAGTGTTTCTTTGTATTTTCCAACAGCATTGAAAGCCAATTAGCAGAAATGTGGGTTTTGTTTGGAGCTGAGGCCCATCCCAGTCAGGATTTGATCAGTGCCCAACACTGTGGGATTTCCCTGAGCTAATTCCAGTCCAGTCTGGCTGAACTGGAACATCTCTTGTAAAAAAAACCAAAAAACACTCAGCCTTGTGTTAAAGACCTCTGGCAGTCGAGCAGCCCCGAGAACCTTTGGTAATTTTCTTCAGTCATTAATTATTCACAGCTTTGCTTCGAGAGTGGCTGTTTCCTCTGCGGTTCTGGCACTTTTCCCCTCGTAACCCCTGGAAATTGATACGTGTTCCTGTCTGGATGAAGTGCTTGCTCCAGCAGGTTTTTGTTGTCCTTTTCTGGCTCCTTAATCTGTGATCAAAGTGCCCCTTTCACCCCTCTTTGATAAACCAAGTGTTTTGACCCCTGCAGATCTTGCTCTGTGGTGTTGCTCTCTAATCCCTTAAGATGTTTTTTTTTTGTAGCTTTTGCCTCGACACAGTTTGGAATCGGGGAGAGCCACTCAGAGAAATCTTTTAAAGGGTCTGAGAACTGTGCAGACCCTTCGCTGTCTTCAGCCATGGGAGGTGAAGAATTGGTCGTTCTGCTTTTCTCTTCTGGGCCTGGCACGCATTTGCTGGAGGACTTTTCACCAAAATTTAAATCCTTTCCATCCTTTCGCTGAGGACAGCGGTTTTCTTGTAGCTCAGGCCCACGTCAGGCAACTCACAGCTGACTTCAGTTTGGGTGTTAAAGAGTTTTGACACAAAGACTTTTAACGTTTAGAAGAAATATTTTTGTCTTTGTTTCAGCTGAAATCAGTTACACGTTTTGAATTTGTGGATAATTTACATGTAAGACGGACAAATTTCTGGGAAGGTTCACTCCAGTCTGAGGTGGGTGACTCCAGAGGGTGGGAAGGGACCTCAAAACCCATCCAGTGCCCCCCCTGCCATCGGCTTTTCCTGTTCCAGGTCATTCCTGTGAGGGATTTTCCATCTTACCCAGAGCCTGGAGGCGTCCATGGTCTCCCAAGCACAGCAGAGTTTTAATTCACTTGGGAAATGAAGGACAATCCTATAAGAAAGAGGAATTCCCTTGGAATGTCTGTGGCTTGGCTCTGCACTTTTCCTGATTTCCTGCTGGCTCTGTGACCCTTTTCCAGCGCTTTCCTCCCTTCAGTGTCTTGGACCTTGTCCTGGTTTTGTTTTTCATTAAAAGAGCTGGGCATTCCCAGGGAGGGAAACCTGGAGTGCTGCAATTAAAGCCTGGCTCCGGACGAGTTCTGCTGTGCAAAAAAAATAAAATAAAATAAAAAATTGAGCATCTCGTGTAAAACTTGATTTGAGGGACTTGACAAAAACTGTACAGGAGGGGAAAAAAACCGCAGTAATGGATGTGCTGCTAGCTGAGGATAAACACTGCTCCCGCTGTTGTGTACAGAGGCAGAATGTGCCTGGGCAACGCTTGATTTGCCACGGAACACACCAGATATTCTGTGCATAAAACGGGGTAATTTCACAGTCCGGGAGGGCCGAGGTTTAACAACAAAGGACAGGATTCTTCTCAGGCAGCTCATCCTTAAATTGGGGAATTGTAAGCACGGCGCAGCAGAAGCAAAGCTGCAAATGGGCTCAGAACGAGTGAGGAGCGTTAAAACACAACGGCGAGGAGGCGCGGGCAAAATAATCCTGTTTGTGTTTCCTGCTCTCACAATTATGGGGCATCAGCTAAAGGCCGCTGGATGCAGTCCTGGAAACTTCAGATTTATCAAAAGCTGTTTCTAGAGCTTCTCCATGAAATGAAGCCTCCGTTTACCTCCGTGATTTGTTTGGCCTCAGTCACTGAAGGTGCCAATTGTCTGAAGGAGAGTGGACTCGGGCAGTTAATTTTGCGTTTAAAAAGAGATTTTTGTTTTTTGCCAGAACACGAATGTTTCAGATTTATTGTCATAAGAAGCACAAATTCTGTGTTTTCAGTGGCTGCAGGAGGATGGATGAAGACCATTCCCGCTTTGATGCAGAAATGGTGTTTTTTTGTCGTGTCTGAATGAGACTCGCTGCAGTGGCACTCGGATTTCTGGGATGGATATGAGAGCAATACGCCATTTTTTTTTTGCTTGTTTTTCATTAAATAACTACTAGGAGGCACAGAAGGAGATTTACAGTAGTCAAATGAGATGTGCTGTAATGTAGCATTGAATCAATTTTGCCGTAATGATGCTTTGCTGTGCTATTTACTCCGTGACATTCTCACAGAGCTGCTGCTCTTAACAAGAAACCCGAGTGCCCTACAGCTAATTCCTGCAAATCCTCTGATTTCCTCATTAAGCCTTTTTTTTATTATTATTTTTTTATTTTTATTTTTGCCTTCAACGTGACAAGTTGATCCGAGGGCTGGAGCACCTCTGCTGTGAGGAAGAAGTGGGAGAGTTGGTTCGGCTGGAGGGGAGAAGTTCCTGGCTAATTGTGGCCTTTCAGCACCTGAAGGAGCCAACAAGAAATGTGGAGAGGGACTGGGGACAAGGCATGGAGGGACAGGACACAGGGAATGGCTTCCCAGTGCCAGGGGGCAGGCCTGGATGGGATCTTGGGCGGGAATTTTTCCCTGGGAGGGTGGGCAGGGGCTGGGATGGAATTCCCAGAGCGGCTGTGGCTGCCCCTGGTTCCCTGGAAGGGTCCAAGGCCAGGCTGGACAGGGCTTGGAGCAACCTTGGAAGGTGTCAGGGTTGGAACAAGGTGAATTTAAGGTCCCTTCCCACCCAAACCAGGCTGTGATGCCACGGTAAAACAGCTGGCGAGGATAATGACTGCCATTCCCCCGCGCAGGATCCCCGGTTCTCTCCCCAGGATGCAAATGCAGGAGTTGTAAATCACCTCTAAAGATCTCAAAGTCGTGCAAAAACAGCTCTGGGGCGCAGCGAAACCAACTCCTTTTGTTGCCAGCCGAGCGTCCCCGCAAGGAAAGGAGCGCTTTGCATTCCAGATGAAACACACCTTGGGATGTACAGATAATCCTGGCAGCAGCTGGGACTGGCAGCCTGCAAAACAAAGGTCACCGTTTCCCAGGCAGGGCTCTCATTCGCATGCAGGAGCCGGCGTGGGGTTTGCGGCATTTTCGTGTTTGCAAACAAGCCCGGGAAGCATTCCCGCGGTGGGAACATGTGGGGGATGTCCTGAGGAGTGTCCTGAGTTTCCATGGCGGGGGGCTCTGCAGAGAATCACACAGACAGGCAAAATATCCCGAATTTTAGTGCTCTGGGCTGGAGACATGTCACACTTTGGGACACGAAAGAATGAGGCAGGCAGCAGGAAGGTCAGCAGGAAAGTTCTATATTTAATTTTCTGACTCCATCTTTTATTCAAAATCATCAGAAGGCACAAGATTGGCTAGAGAGGTTGCCACCTCTTTGACCTCGTTGGTGAAGACCTCCATCGGTCACCTGTCTCCTCCCAGAGGAGAAATATGTAAACAAAGACATAAATTCTAAAAATATACATTGTTTTCTAAAAGCTGCCTGAGAGCAAAATGCAAACTCTGAAAAGCAGGTAAAGTTAAAGCAACAGGGACAAGCTGGGGATGGATGGTCCTGGAGGGCTCTCCCAAGCTCCACACCAAGGTGGGATGGATGGTCCTGGAGGGCTCTCCTGAGCTCCACATCAAGGTGGGATGGATGGCCCTGGAGGGCTCTCCTGAGCTCCACACCAAGGTGGGATGGATGGTCCTGGAGGGCTCTCCCGAGCTCCACACCAAGGTGGGATGGATGGTCCTGGAGGGCTCTCCCGAGCTCCACACCAAGGTGGGATGGATGGTCCTGGAGGGCTCTCCTGAGCTCCACACCAAGGTGGGATGGATGGTCCTGGAGGGCTCTCCTGAGCTCCACACCAAGGTGGGATGGATGGTCCTGGAGGGCTCTCCCGAGCTCCACACCAAGGTGGGATGGATGGTCCTGGAGGCCTTTCCCGAGCTCCACACCAAGGTGGGATGGATGGTCCTGGAGGGCTCTCCCGAGCTCCACACCATGGTGGGATGGATGGTCCTGGAGGGCTCTCCTGAGCTCCACACCAAGGTGGGATGGATGGTCCTGGAGGGCTCTCCCGAGCTCCACACCATGGTGGGATGGATGGTCCTGGAGGGCTCTCCCGAGCTCCACACCAAGGTGGGATGGATGGTCCTGGAGGCCTTTCCCGAGCTCCACACCATGGTGGGATGGATGGTCCTGGAGGGCTCTCCTGAGCTCCACACTAAGGTTCTCACAGTGAGGAGCTTTGGATCCACAGAGGTTGGAGCCTCTGCTGGTGTTGGTCACTGGTTTGCAGCAGCTGCCTGTCCCCCAGCACGGGGACCTCTGGTGCTCCTGCCTGCTCACTCTCTTGATACCTTCAGTTTCAGCTTTCATATTTTCCAGATTCTGCACTGCATTGGGGCGTGACTCCGAACTTGTGCGCAGCTCATTATTTGTTTTCTGTAACATTTGTTATTTTGTTATTTTTTCCTTATTAAACCTTTTGATTTACAAAACATCCTCGAGGAGCAGTCTCGCTCAAATTAATTTTAGCCACTTTTCTGCCAGGCTGGACCCTCAGAGTGTCGGGCAAACCCACAGGGTGGGAACAGTGGAGTTGCCCAAAAAATAGAACTTTACTGGTGGTAAGATCACAAAGGCAGACCCCACGATTTCAAGAACAACATCCAAAGATGGACGTGGCCAGCTTAACAATTTATAAGGTTACCCGAGGGCAAGGGTTCAACCCGAAACACAGGGTAGGGACGTGACTTAATATGTCAAAGATCCTGAACCAACGGAGAGCCAGAACCAGAGACATGACCTATTTTGCAATGATGCCATCAGCATCCTGATTTCCATATCCCGCCTCCCGTGGTCTCAGGTTTGTTGGTTTCTGCATGAACTCCCTGGGCTAAGGTATTATCCGTCCCAGCTAGCTCGGTTGCCACACTTTTCCAGCCCCACAACCAAGGGCATCGTTGCAGCTTCAGGCCCACAAAGTGCAAACCACAGGGAATTGAGTGGAGCAAACTGGGAGGGTGGGACTGCATCACCTGAGGCTGTAACTGGACAATGAACCCCAATATGGAAATGGACCAAAACTTTTGAAAGTGTGGAAACTCATGACCCACCATCCATCTTGCGTGGAGCCATGACCAGGCTCTTGTCCTGCCCAAGGTGTGTCCTTTGAAGGCCTTTTAATAAATCCCTGCTTTATTCCTTTAACTCTGTCCAGCCTCTGCTCCAGGGATCACTCTGCCATCAGACCCCAGAGATGCTCTGGCTGCAGCCTCAGGAGTCAACCCTGCAGGTGACCCCAAACCTGCCAGGAGCTGCTGCTGGGATGGGGAATGAGGCAGGGCAGGCCTCGGGGCAGGGGGAGCCACCATCCCTGGAAGTGTTCCAAAACTCCCTGGAAGGGGCACTTGAGGACGTGGTCAGTGGTGACCATGGGGGTGGTGCTGGGACACGGTTGGTTTTGACCTCAGGGGGCTTTTCCAGCCTTAATGAGTCCGTGATCTTTACCAAATGAGTTTGTTCTTTCCTAGACAGACCTATGGTAGAGGATGGAATTGTATTTAATCTCTTCTTGTCAGCTCTCTGGGCAGCATTTTTCCACCAGTGCCTTAATTTTTACAGCCAATTATCTCCAACACTCATCACTCAGTGCCCAGTGCCCCTCAGAGATCCCAGACTCTTCCGTTTCCTCATGTGTGCATCTTCCTAACTCAGCTTTTTCCTCCTGGAAAAGGAAAACCTCAAATTAGAGGAGATGAATTACACACACACACAGAGCTATTTATTTATCTGTTGTTTATCTAGGTATGCATTTATCTGCTTGGAACGGGATCATTTACACCTGGAGTAGGCGTGGGAGGTTTTACTCTCACACAGGGAGGGTTGGGAATGTGCCAGGCATGGCGTCACTAAGGCTGGAAAAGACCTCCAAGAACATCCAAATCCCCTTCCCAGCCCCTATTTCCTTAAAAACCTGACCGTGGAAGCTTCAGGATCCAACTTGGGAAAGCTTTTGGGTCCTCAGGGGCAGGAGGGTGTCCCCTGGTGAGTGGCATTGAGCTGGGGGATGCCTGGGGCAGGCCTGGGGGAAGGAGCACACGGATTTGGGCTGGGAAAAGCCCCCAGCAGAACAAAAACCGCCTCTGGCTGCTTCACATTTTCAGCGCTTGAAGGGAAGGTGGTCAAGCAAAATAACGGAGAAAACCCAGGGGTAGAGCCTCACCCCCTATTTAGAGAAGCAATTAGGCACCTGTCAGAGCAATTAGCGAGTAATGTGATTTCTGGATAATTGCAGAATAATTGCCCGTGTGCCGACGGTGGGTTGGGTTTCTCTGTTGTTGTTAAAGCTAATGTAAGTTAATATGCCACTGGTGTTTGGGCCGGAGCCACAAAACACGCTTTAATATCCAATTAAAATGGATAAACAGGCGTTCGTCCGAGTCAAGGTGCTCGTGGCAGTTCATGGAAGGCGAGCATAAAATCCAACATTTGTTTTGGATACTGTGGCCAGGCAGCATTCTGAGGAGGGGAGCAGGCTGGGGAGGTGCCTGTTGCACCCTCACAGTCTCTGGGAAATTCGGAGGGGAGTTATTTTGAGTCTTCTAAAATCATATTTCAGAGCTTAAAATTGTTGGAAGTGCCCAAGGCCAGGCTGGAAATCGGGGCTTGGAGCAGCCTGGGACAGTGGGAGGTGTCCCTGCCATGGCAGGGGTGGCACTCAGGGGGATTTAAGTCCCTTCCCACCCAAACCATATCCAATTTTGAGGAAATTATGGGAATTCTGGGTATGGAATCTGCCTCCCTAATTGCTGAGCTGATGGAATGCTGTGCTGACTCCTCGGGGAGGGCTGGACCAAACCCCTCCCAGTACCCTCACTCTCATCCTCTTGGGGCAAGTGCCTTTTGCAATCAAGATAAATCACATCTCAGATTTCCCTCTGCATTTTTTGTCCCGTCAGATTTCTGCAGGGTTTGCTGTTAAGGGAAGTGTTTGATTTGATTTAAGCACGAGATAAGATAAGCACATTGGAAATGGAGCTATCGATGGCGGGGCTATAATTTACAAAATTGCAGCATTCTCTTTATTGAAGCTCTGAAAAATAAAGCAGCATCACAGCTCACAGCTGGTTGTTTAAGGTAAGTAGGCACAGAGTGATCAACTCAAATCACATAAACCCAACAGGAATTCTCCCCCATCCTCCAGTGCTGAGAGAGGGAAGAGCTGAACTTTCTTTGCCATTAAGATTATTTTTGGTTAGAGCTGAACTCAAATGGTTCCGAATCAGCAGAACTCTGCATCTGGAGGAAAAAAGGGCTTTTATGTCCTGGTAGTTGTGGTGTGAGCATGGGGGATGTGAAATGAGAACATTTGTGGGGTTTTCTGCTTTGTCTTGCCGGGAATTGTCTGAATTTGGGGCCTGCAGGATCCTTGAGACCGTTGTTAATTTTGTGAAGCAGCTCAGAGTGTTTGTAGCTCTCCTTCATCTTCCACCACCATGGAATCATGGAATTGTTTGGGCTGGAAGGGGCCCTAAATCCCACCCAGTGTCACCCCTGCCATGGCAGGGACACCTCCCACTGTCCCAGGCTGCTCCAGCCCCAATGTCCAACCTGGCCTTGGGCACTGCCGGGGATTCAGGGGCAGCCACAGCTGCTCTGGGAATTCCATCCCCACCCTCCCAGGGAACAATTCCTGCCCCAAATCCAGCTAAACTTCCCCTGTTCCACTAGTCCTTATCCCATCAGTCCCTCTGCACTTCCCTGTGATCCTCCAGGCCTTGGAAGGTGTTGGGAGTTAATTCCCACACAACCTTCTCCTCTCCCGGTGAGCACCCCCAGCTCTCCCAGCCTGGCTCCATAGGGGAGGTGCTCCAGTCCTCTCATCAACTCCATTGGCTCCTCTGGACTTGCTCCAACACTTCCATGTCCTTCTCATCCTGGCATCCACCAGGAGAGGATGAAACCGTGGTGCCTTGGTGAGGGCAAGGACTCGTCACCTTTCCTCTCCTCCAAACCATCAGCAACTCTCAGGCTCTTTTGAGGAAGGAGCTGGTCAAGATTCTCCATGGGAGGGTCAGGCTGGAGATTAGGAAGAATTTTTTCACTGGAAGCGTGGTCAAGCCCAGGGACAGCTGCCCAGGGCAGGGCTGAGTCCCCATCCCTGGAGGGATGTCAAAGCCCTGTGGATGTGGCACTTGGGGACATGGGGCAGGGGTGGCCTGGGCAGACTGGACTCTCTGAGATCTTTTCCAGCCTTAACGATTCCATGATTCATAAGGAATCCCCAAACTCATGCTGTCCAAACTGTCCCCTGCTCCCTGTCCCCTGCTCCCCACCCATTTCTGTGGGAAGTGCTCAGGTTTCCTCACCCAGTCTCCAAACAAAGCCATCAAATTCCTTGGATCCCCTGGCAAAGCAGAAACCCCAGATTTTGACAATCTATTTTTTCCGCGGGCAGGAAATTATTTTTCAATGAATTTTCGCATAACTCGAAGTAATTGGAGGCTTAATATTTGCAATATTTTTACATTTGCTTTCGACGAGTATTTAAATATTTGCACATAAAATAAATTCTTTCACCGCGCTAATGAAAATCTAAGGACCCAATAGTCACATTCATTATTAGAGGCAGTAAATCACCTCTGGTGAGTTCAGTTTTACTTCCAATATAAATGCAGATTTATGAGCTTTCCTGTTGCATGATTTATTTGCGTGATATTTTTTTTTCTTTCCCAGGAAGACTATTTCCCTCTTCCTAAACATCCAATATACATGGAAAGGGATTTAAGTGCTGAGGAATTATTAAAAAAAAACCAACCTAAAAATAAAAAAAAAAAAACCCACCATGTTGCTGTTTCTTCAAGTGGACAGTTCAGGTAAGAATTTGAAGCTGATGTTTTGATGGGAATTTTGCGTGGGAGAAAATGGTGACTTGTGGAATAAGATGAGACATTTGTGTGTGTGCTGCCGCTTTTACTGCTGGGTTATTGACTTCAGAGTGTGTTTCGAGCAGTATTGAATTTGCAGCAGTAAAACACTTCACATTGCCGAACATTTGTGTTTAATAAATTGCTTTTTATGGAAGCAGGAGCCTGTATTTACCAATTGCCTTCTGGAACCGGCGGGATTTTTCATCATTCCGCAGAGAACTACCTGAAAACTTTCAGTGTCTGAGTGAGGCCAGCCAGTCTCATTTGTTCTGAGGCTGAGGAAAAGATGTACAAAGGAAAAAATCTGTGCCACGGGAGCCTCTTAGGAAATATTAGAGGCGAGAAATACATTTATGGGGATGGAAGGAGGGAGAGAACAGCGTTAACATCCAGCTGCTAATGGACTGTGTGGCATCCACCACTTCCAGGAGTTCTTAATGGCCTTTGCGACCGAGAAAAGCAACATTCGCTGAGGTTTAATAAATTTTTTAGCTTTCTAAGCGAGGCTGACAGCTCCAAAGAGCGACATTTTCACCAGCCCATTAATGCCTCCGGAATTTTCGACACTGCAACCTCCTGCCTTTCCAGTTGGTGCCTCTTCATCTGTGCTAATTAAGCAGCATTTCCACCCAGTGCCTTTGATTTGCACCCGAAGATCTCTCCCAATTCCATTTTAGTGCCATTTTGTTCCCTTGGACGCCTCTGATGTCACGAGCCGAGGCCGCCAATTCCAGGGTATAAATTTTTCACCAAGTTCTACACTTTGGGCTTTTTTTTTTGGGGAGGGAAAAAAAGGGTGCATGAATACAAAACGACTCCTCTATTTTCACTTCAAAGGCTATTTGGGTCGCTTCAAAGGGTTCCTCTGCCAAAGAGAAATCATGGAGTTTTTTTTGAAAATACTTTTTTTAAAAAAAATGAAAGGCCAAAAAGAAAAAAAAGCAGCTTTGTACCGAAAAAAAAATCCTCCTCAGATGACTGGAGCAGGGCTGGGCAGTGGTGATTTCGGTGTGCTCAGAGGACTTAATCATCCTGTGAGCTTTGATTGGCGGTGCTTGGCGCCTCTGGGCTCTTCATCTCTATAACTACATTTAAATTAAAAATAAGGCAAAAAACATTTTCGCTCCGACACGTCCCCGGCGCTCCCTGTTTAGCATTCTGCTGTCGTCGCCGGGATTGCAACGGGAAACCTTAATTTATCTGTTTGCCCTTGTGGGATGTCTGGTTAAACATCCTTCATGAGGAATTTAAGAGGCCTGATCTGCGTGTGATTCCACCCCGGGTAATTCTGTTTAATGTTATTTAATTCTTGCAGCAGAGCCGCGAGGGTGAGATATGGTGTTACCCGCTCGTGTCCCTTACCTGAGGAGCCAGGTGACACTGAGATTATGAAACGAGGGGTAAAAGGCACTTCCTGAGATGGGTGCTTAATATTCCTGGGGATTTAACGAGCTCTGAGTCAAGCAAGGAGGGAATTATTAACAAGAATCCCACTTTTCTCCTCCTCGCTGTCTCCAGGAGGTCGTGGCGCTGACAGGAATTCCTGGGAGGATTGAGCTGCTCCCTGTGGGTGGCACAGCCACCTCTCTCTTCTGGGCTTCCTGAAGAGAAACCCAGGGGGAAAACTGGATGTTATTGGCAGAAAATAGACTGAGATCTTGGCTGGGAAAAGTTTTGGGGTTTGTTTTTTTTTAATTTTTGTTTCCTTACTTTTTTCCCCCTCAGGAATTTTGCTCCCGTGCTTTCCTTTTCACTCTGCAGCTGAATTGTTTTCCTCACTAGCAATCCACGCTGCAAAAAATGTCTTTTGATTAATTTTTTTTTTCTTTTTTGTGTTTCCAAATATAAGTAATTCTGGATTATTCCAGGAGAGATGATGGTACCTAGAAGTGGAATTTTGACCTCCTGGCTTCCAGAACAGGGTGGTTTTCTTGAGACTGGTAAATGTTTGAAATACTGAAATATGGTTAAATTGAAAATAGGTAGATTTAGATGGGATCTTGGGCAGGAATTGTTCTCTGGGACGGTGAGGAGGGGTTGGGATGGAATTCCCAGAGCATCTGTGGCTGCCCCTGGATCCCTGGCAGTGCCCAAGGCCAGGTTGGACATTGGGGCTGGAGCAGCCTGGGACAGTGGGAGGTGTCCCTGCCATGGCAGGGGTGGGAATGGGTGGGATTTGAGGTCCTTTCCCACCCAAACCACTCCACAATTCTTTGCTTCTGTGCACTTCAGCAGATCAGTCTAGGAACATGCAAATATATTTATTTTTGGATGCCACATTCTGGTTGATTTCCAGCTGGACGTTCTCCTGTTAGGCCTTGGCTCTGGAGCTCTAAACCCAAACCAACACTTCCTTGCAATAGGAACCCTTCCAGAGGTCAGAATAGGAGTAAAATTCCTTCAAGCCACATATATGGCATAAATTCAGCCCTCAAACATGAAACAAGTGTAGATTAGAAATACTGACCTTTGTAACAAGAAGCGGATTTTGCCCTTTGAGGCTTGAATTTGTGAATAGTCCAGAATTAGAAATGATAATGGGGAAGGTTCATTTTGGAAGAAGACAGGTGGCTCTTGGATAAATTGTTCAAATTGTTGTTGTTGATTGTCGTTGGATATTCTTCTTGTTTTCCTTCCATTTACAACTTGAAAAAAAAAATATTTTAAAAAAGCTTTTCCTGATCTTCTTTCGGCTGACATTGACATTTCCAGGAAAGCCCCCAAGAATTTGATTTGTGGTTGGACGATACCTATTTTTATGGGAAAAAGAGCATGTGAACTTGACATTTCTCCTGAGCTGTGGCCCATCCCAAAGGAATCCTCCTGGCTGTCTGGGAGAAGCACAGTTGAGTTGTCTGAGGAAGAGCATGCACTTCCACCAATTAAAGCATTTTTTCATTCTTTTGAGGAGCTGTTTATAGTGGTTTGAAAGCCAAATCAGTGAGACACTCCAAGTCAGAAATACAATTTAATAGGAAGAGAGAGAGGGGAAAAAAAAAAAAAAAAAAGAAGTAAAATAAAATAAATGCAAGAATACAAAAGACCGCTGAGAGAGTCAGAATACAACCTGACACCCCGTTGGTCAGGGTGTTGGGAACAGTCCAAAGTAAACCCTCCTGGAGTGGCAGATGGGGCCCTGTTGGAAGCAGAGATGGTCCCGTAGAGAAAAGGGTCCAAAGATGGGTCTGGTCTTCCTTTGGGAGTCCTGTGGGAACACTGGATGTCTGGTGACACTTGTGGCTCCTTTTTATCTAGGTGGAAATCGTTTGGCTCCTCCTCCCTGGGCGGAGCATCTCACAGTGGGATGACGTAATGTGTCCTGTCATTGGTGAGCTTAAATTGCCCATTAACAGCAGATAAGGAACACTGGGATGATGTCATGTGTGACGTCATTGGTGAGCCTTGATGGCCCATTAACAGGAGATAAAGAACACTGGGATGATGTCATCTGTCATTGGTGAGCTTTAATGGCCCATTAACAGGAGATAAGGATCATTGCGATGATGTCATGTGTCATGTGATTGGTGAGCTTTGATGGCCCCTTAACAGGAAACATCCCCAGGGGGGTAGTGGAAGAGTGAGCAGAGATAAGAAACAGTGCCCCACCCAGTTTAACAGCTGGGTTGTTATCAGAGAGGGCAGTCACCTCTCCCTACCGGAGTTACAACAGATAAAGAAAAAATCTCCCCAGCCGGGTTTCAACAGATGGAATAAAATAAATTTTTTTTGTTTGTTTTTTTTTGTTTTGTTTTGTTTTGTTGCAAAACCCAAGACACTGTTCCATGGAGGGGAGATTTATTCCTTCCATTCCTGATTCCTCCCCTTTTATCCCAAGGACTCCACACCTGAGGTAAGGCACTGCTGAGCCTTTCTGGAAGGAAAATCCTGGGCTCTGGGAATGCTGCTGGTGCTGATGAACAACACTTGGCTCTGCTTTCCCAGCCCTTTTCCCGGAGAACCAGCAGCAGCTTGGCTGTAATTGCTCACTGCTCTCCATTAGTGCCTCTCCCTCCTGGCAACTCTTTAATAGTTTACATCTCTTGGGGTTGGAAATTACTGTTTTAATTAAAACAATTTGTTTCAAATGGGGGCTCCCAAATCCCCACATGATGTTTCAGGAGCCTTGGGCGAAGAGCTGGAAATGGAGAGCAGCAATTGTTGGGAGGGTGTTGAGTGAGGCTGGAAGGAGGAATCGGGATTTTTTGCACTGTTTTTGAGGCCTGGACTGGCAGTGGGGGAGATAAAATTGTGTAGGACTGAGATTTTGTCTTCCCGAATTAAATTCATTCACCGTGGGCAAGCCTTTGCTGAGTTTGGACCACCCTCTCAGGGACATGGTGGGATTTTGAGGCGTCCTGTGCAGGGTCAGGAGCTGGATGATCCCTCTGGGTCCCAGCTCAGGATTTTCCATGATTCTGTGAGGTTTAGTTTAGCTTTGTTTGTTTTGTGATGGAGAGAAGACATTTTTTTCTGGTGGAGGAAAGGAGAGAGCCCAAAAAAAGGGACCTTGGACACCCAAATGCCACAAAAATTCCCTTTGGAAGTGGGATTGGATGGGCAACAGCCACCAGTGGTGTGCTCAGGGTGGGAGGTGAGGGTGGCAGTGCCAGGCAGGAGAACTCCTGGGACATCCTGAGCTGGAAGGGACCCACATGGATCACAGAGTCCAGCTCCTGTGAGGATCAAGCCTGGATCTACCTTAGGATGCACTCTCTCTGTAGAACCCATGGAGAACTTCAAGGCTATGGAGGTTGGCTTTGCTCTCAGTTGTCAGGAATTTTATTGTTATTTTAAATAATATTTCAAAACATTTTCCTTCAACTTTGCTATATTGGGTCTTTCTCCATGCTCTGTGTCACTGGCACAGGGGGCCCAGAGGAGCTGTGGCTGCCCCTGGATCCCTGGAAGTGTCCAAGGAATGCTGGACAGGGCTTGGAGCAGCCTGGGATAGTGGGAGGTGTCCCTGCCCATGGCTGGGGTGGGATGGGATGGATTTTAACGTCCCTTCCCACCCAAATCAGGCTGGGATTCTGGGATCTGCTCCCCTTGGAGCAATGCCAGAAGGCCTAAACCTCACAAGCCACGAGACTTTCCCATTCTTGAAAACAGATTCTTTTTCCCCTACAAAAAACCCCAGTTTATTCCTTGAATTCCAAGGAAAACACACAGAGAGACTCGGAACTCCGATTGGTGCTGCCTCTGCTTTTCCATGTTTTCCCTGCTCTTCCACTCCCTGCAGCCTTACGCCAGTCTCCCTTTCCTTCCACCTGGAGACAGGAGCTCATTATGGGCATTTGTCAGACACTTCCAGCATTTTTAGCAGGAACAGAACAAACCCACAGCATTTACACCGTTTCCTTGTTAGCTTTTTTAATTTTTTTCCTGACAAGCGATTCCCGAATTCCAGTTGTTTTAAATGCAGCCTGGCTTCAGAACATATTGTAAATTATGATTTCCTTCATGTACTCGTTCTTCATTTTCCTCCCAGGCAGGTTCCGCAGGCAGCCTGGGAAAACACAACCCGGAGGATGAGTTGTTTTGGGTAGAGAATGGATTTTGCCAGGATTTATGTTACCTTTATGGAGACACAAGGAATTCTTCTGACAATTTAAGTCCCTACACTGAAGTAAGTTGTTTTTTGGGGTTTTTTTTGGTGTTGTTGGTTTGGTTTTTTTTTTTTTCCCCCAGTGCTGACAGTAATGTAGACAGAAAACACAGAGGTTTTCAACTCTGCTTCCCTGAAATTGTTGTGTGATGGGTTTTGCATGGATTTCGTGTCAATAGGGAGAATAATATCCATGGAAAATTGTGGATACCCATCCCTGGAAGTGCCTAAGGCCAGGTTGGAGCTGCCTGGGACAGTGGGAGGTGTCCCTGCCCTGGCAGGGGTGGCCCTGGGTGGGATTTAGGTCCCTTCCACCCCAAACCATTCCATGTTTTTAGGATTCTAAGCGTTCAATCCTAGTCCAGAGCTGCTTTATGGAATATTTTTGAACTACAAACACATTTTTTCCTGAGGATGTTCTAATTGGCTTTGAGTTTTTGAGTGCTGATGAAGATTGGGATAAAATCGAATGTCAGAGGTGGAAGAATTGCTGCAAATAATCAAAAATAGTAATCAATAATAAATATTTGATTATTAATCATAATCAAAGCAGGTCAGGGTGTGATTAGAAATTTAGGGAATTTGGCCTGGGAGACACAATGACAGGTGGAAATTCCTCCAATAACCTTAGACAGTAGTTAATGGATCAGGATCCTTTGGAATGACACAGAGCTTGAGGCAGCACATGGATTTTCTCAGTGGATCCATTATAAAATACAGAATTTTTTCACGATATTTTACAGAGGAGAAAACCAAACCAAGCTTTCTCTGCAGCAGGAAATATTTTGTGTTTCTCAGTGCTGGTTTCAGTGCTGCTTGGTAGAAAAACTTACTTTGAAGCTCTTGGAATTTAATTTCCATTGGAAAAAAAAAAAGCAAAAAAAAAGCTGCTTTCTTCAGAGCAACAATCCAGCAACAAACAAGCAGCAATCCTGTAAAATTAATGGGCTTAATTAAAATGTACATGGATTGGGGAAGGATCCACAAGCATTACAGAGATTTACTCTCTCCTACCAGACTGAATAAATTTCCATGAATTTCCTGGGAGATTTTTAAGGCATTTTATGACCTTGTTTATAAAAGGAAACTTGGGATTTCGAACTTGATTAGTTTTAAGAAAATACTGGAAAAGAGCATCTCCGAGTGTTTGGTAAAGCATTTCTTATTATCTCCAGGAGATCATTATCTTTCTAAATAAATATAAAGCAGAACTCACGGACTTTGCATTTCTAATTCAAAACAGAGATAATTTTTTTGGTAATTTTTACTAATAATTTACAATTTATGGTTCATTTTCGTGGCTGGCTTTGGCCGAGAGCTCTCACTTGTGACTGGTTGGAACATTCCCTGTTCACAGTTCCTTCCTGCTGGTTTTTCCAGCAAAATCTCCTGGATCTGTGTGGGTTCCTGGGAATTTGGTGGTGCCAGGGATTGGGATCTGTGCACGGTTTTCCTTCTGCACCAACCCCACCAAAACTTGGGGAGAGGAGGCTCAGGGGGAATCTTCTGGTTCTCCACAACTCCCTGACAGGAGGGGACAGCCAGGAGAGGAACGAGGGACAGGAAAAGAGGGAATGGCCTCAGGGTGGCCAGCAGCAGGAATTTCCCCATGGAAAGGGTGCTCCGGCCTTGGAAGTGCCCAGGGAAGTTTGGAGTGCCCATCCCTTGAGGTGTCCCAGGAATTCCTGGAGGTGGAAATCAGTGCTCTGGGCTGGGGACAAGGTGGGAGTTGTCACAGCTGGTTGGACTCGATGGGCTGGGAGGGTTTTCCAGCCTCAGGGATCCTGTGGTGCAGCTCCAGCTGTAGATGTGCAGTTTAAGCTCCAGTTAAAGGAGGTTTAAGAGGTTTTAAGGAGTTTAAAGGCTGGTTTAAGGCTGGTTTTCCATCCAAAATCTGGGAAAATGGGGCCGCTGGTTTCCTGGAACCCATCACAAACGTTGGTGCAATTTTAATTTTTGTTGTGTTTGGTTGGGGTTTTCTCAGTGGGATTTATTTGGGTGTTTTCTCTGTGTCGTTTTGTTTTGTTGTTTTGTTTTGTGGGGTTTGGTTTGTGTTTTGTTGCCCGGGCTGAACTCCAAACCTCAGGTAGTGGATTCTAACTGGTCATGGCATCCTGAAAGAGCTGAAACTCGGGGAAAATGATCCATCAAAGGCTGCTAGATAGGCACAAACTGTGTCTGGAAGGTGCTGGAGTCTGGGAGAGTATTCCAGACAAACACAAATCCCTTCTGGAAGGGATCCACTGCTGGCCCCAGCCCCAGGCACGAGAAATTCCTATTTCCATTTGGAAAAACACGTTCAGTGTCCAGGGATTTGGAGCTTTCCCTGCACTCCCAGGGGGATCTCAGCCCTTCTCCCTGTGCTGCTCTGAGGTTGGGCGCTGGAATAATTAACTCCATCAGGATGAACTCCATGGGGATTAATTCCATCAGGAAGAATTCCTCTGGCAGTAATTCCATGGGCAATAATTCCATCGCCTGCTGGGAGGGAGGACACCTGCTCCTGGCTTTCCTCAGTTGATGGAGCCGTGGGAACAAGAGCAGGGAGAGGGACACCACCCTCCTCCCACGCAGGCTGTAGGGTGACGACCAAAACCCTTTTTTGGAGGAATCAAGGTGCTCAATCCCGACCATTCCTGCATTGGCTGGAAAATCCCCCCTGGCCAGGCTGCTGGAGAAGCTGCAGCTCCTCAGCCTCAGTGTTTCAACACAATAAGAAGACCAACAAAAAAAACCCAAACAAAACCATTCTGGGTAATTTCAAACAATTTACTTTTCCAATTTGGCTACTGAACTGAAAAATCAATTGTTTCTACAGCTCTGCTGGAGATCCTGGGCTGAGTTCTCAGCTTGTCTGCCAGGGTTGGAGTGAAAACATTTCTGAGGCTGTGGAGTAAATCAGCTGCTGTTGTACTTTCCATGCTGCATTCCCAGGCTTCAGAGCAAATTACCTTGTTTAGCTGGCCCTTGCTGGGATCAAATATCCCCAGAAAACGAGATTTGAATTCTGGGAACTGGAGTCCCTTCCAACCCAACCGTTCCGCCGTGAATTTCACAGCATCCAGTTCACGCCGAAATCCTTTATTGGAGCCATCAGCTGTAGGGGCTGTCAGGATAAAACAGATCTTTTCCATGAGCTGGGTCATGATAATTATTGTAAATAACAATAAACTCTCCTGATGGGCGTTTCTGAGCCCAGTTTCTGCAGGGACAGATCAGGGAGGGCACCTTCCTGACAGCAAATTGTGCGGGATAAAATATCAGCCTGAGAGAGGAGGAATGCCAGGAATTCTCTGAATGCTGAGAGGCTCTCAGAAACCCTGTGAGAAGCAGAGATTCTCATCCTTGTTTTTTCTTTTTTTTTTTTTTTTTCAGGTGTTGCTGTGTGTTTGAAGCGTGGAAGGAGCAGCTCTGAGCACTTCAGCATTTATGGTCTGATGGTATCCAAGGGCAGCCCTGGAATAACCTGGCTCCTTCCCATGGATAATGGAAAATGGAGTTTTCTCTGTTCAGAAGAAACCAGAGGTCAGTGGGGAAATGTTGGGAAAAGAAAATGCAGTTTGGGTGCTCATGGCTGGAATTAGTCTGGAAGGGGCTCTAAGGTTTGTTTCCCTGGATGTTTCTCTTCTCCAGGTGAACACCCCCAGCTCTGCCAGCCTGGCTCCAGAGCAGGGGACTCCTTGGTCTCACTCAGCCAGGTTTTTCTTGTGCTGGGATGGGTCCAAAAACGTGGATTGGGAATGACAATTGCGTCTCTCCCAGAGCAGGAACCCTCCAGGGATCTGCTGTGCTCTGTACAGTGAAATTCCTGGGAGGAAAAAGAAAACCCAGCACCTCCAGAAGAGAAGCAACTCGAGGGTTTAATTAAACTGTAGAGCCGCTGGAGGATATCTCCAGTGGCAGAGTGAAGAGGTAATTAATAAAATCGTGGAGAATCAGCTCATCCCAGGTGATGTCACAGCTCCATCACTCTGCCCTGCTGGGGTTTGAGGGAAGGTTTTGTGCTCTGCATTTCCCTGGATCACCACTTTATGGTCCCACTGGCATCAAAAGCTGGGCTGGATAAACCTCAGGGCCAGCCTTTGTTTGGGGCTGTGGGATTGTGACAGCTCAGGAGGGTCTTGTGGAGGATCCCTGGCTCCGGCTGGTGTTTTCATCCCTCCCTTCTCCCATTTCCCTTCTCTGAGCAGAGCACAGAGTCCCCAGATCCTCCCCCTCAATGTGAACCCCCCGGAGCTCAGGGGATGGGGTGATGTCCTTTAACATCCTCCACCTCAGGGAGGTTGCTGCAGAAAACCTTCTCCCCCTGAAACCACAGCCTCACCCTTTGCCTCACTCTCCTCTGCGCAGAACAATCCAACGTTCCCCCTAAAACCAGGAAAACTCACAGCAGAGCTGCAGCCAAAGCAAATTGAGCAGATATTTGCATTTTCGGAGGCCACACCGACCGTCAGCAGCGTGATGAGGAAGAAACTTATGGAGAGTAAGGAAATTCAGAGAACAATATTTCCACAGTATCAGCAGGCCCTGGCTCGGCTGCATTTAAAACAAAGGCACTTCATTTGCAGTTATTTCTGCCTGGTTTCCAGCCTGTCTGTTCAGGCTGGGTGAAACACCTGATTTATTGCAGGCTCCTCGGAGTGGCTGAGGAGCTTTTTGGGGGAGTTTGTCAGAGTTCAGATGCACTTCCTCATTGCCAGCGGTGTTGTCTTTAAAGAATAAATTACGGAAAAAAGGGAAAGACAAGGAGAAGAAAAGGGGAGAAGCAAAGAAGTGCATCAGCTTTGCCATGAGAAACAGCCTCTGGTGCCGGATAAAGCAGGTGCTGTCAGGCCAGCACAGGATCAAAAGGAGCTGTGGGGGAAATCAGGGGCTTGGCAGGGAAGGGTTTTGCATGAGGATTGTTCAACTGATCCTCAAACTCGGGGACTGATGGACACACCTTGTCCTCAGCCACTCTTTGTTCTCCTCACACAAAGGATGAGGGAAGGGAAGGTGGAAGGAGTGTCCTCGCCGCAAAAACTTCCCAGAAAATGCGAATTGTGGTGAATTTTGACTAATGTGTGTTAATTGATGATCCCAGCTGCCATCAGCCCCCATCAATTATAAAAATGGTGATAAAAGAGAGAAAAATGTTGGAGGATGTATAATGTCAGAGCCAGAATGATTTAAAGTGAAATTGGAACTTGGCTTTTTTTGGGTTCAGCTCTGATTAGGGGAATATTAATGGAGCATCATCTTTTCCTGCCCCTCTGAATTGTTTCCCTGTCTTTGGAGGGGGTTTGGAAGTGTCAGTGAATGGTTTTTGGGGATGATGAAATGGGTTTGGACGTGTTGGTGAATGATTTTTGGGGATGTTGGAGTGGATTTGGAAGTGTTTGTGAATGTTTTTTGGGGATGATGAAATGGGTTTGGAAGTGTTGGTGAATGGTTTTTGGGGATGTAGTTTTGGAAGTGTTTGTGAATGATTTTTGGGATGTTGGAGTGGGTTTGGACGTGTTGGTGAATGGTTTTTCGGGATGGGGTTTTGGAAGTGTTGGTGAATGGTTTTGGGGATGATGATTTTCCCAGCAATTTCGGTTTCTTTTTGCTTGTTTCCTTAGGGACAGCGTGCACAGAGGAGCCCAGGGCTGGCTGCAGCTGTTCAGCTGGGCTGAAACTGCTCCTGAGGGGCTGCAGGGAAGAGTGGAATGGGAAGTGTGTAGAAAAGCACCCCACACCTGAGCAGGTGTTTCCATGCAGGGAAAGGTTTCAGACTCACCCCAGGACCTTTTAAGGGAAGAACACCAGAAGTTTCTTTGCTCTCCTGGCAGTAATTGGCTCAACACCAAGACAAAACCACTTTTGGTCTCTTTAGCTGTTCCTCAGAAATGCTGCTGTTCTCCCTTGGGCTGTTTGCCAAAAAACCCCACCTAAATCATCCAATGCTTAAGGGAGAGCACGAGGCTTCTCAGAGCATTTTCAGGGTGTTGTAGGGGGTGTGTGGGACCTGTCCCTGCACTGTGAGCAGCTTTGTTCTTTTGTGTTTGCGTTGTTTTCTTCTTTCATTAAAACCCTTTTGTGCTTTTCCAAGACCCACTCCGCCGTGCCACCTCACAGAGTTATTTAAGCCATTTTCTGTGGGGTGCTGGACACCTTCAGAGGTGTGGAACCCTCACAGAGCTGATTACACCTGGCTCTTTGAGAAATTCCATGGAAGTGGATCCTGATCACTGCAAAAACACCCCAGAGCTCTCCCTCAGCTGCTGAGATTGCTGGGGGAGGCGCTTTGGACTTTGATGAGGAGCGTGGCCAAGCTCTACAACCCCTTTGTTCCTGGCTGAGGAACCTTCTCCTGCCCAGCCCATCCTGGCAGGGAATGAATTCCCTCGGCACCTCGATGGACATCTGGGGTGGATTGGCAGAAAATGCCAATAATCCAAGCACAGAGAGGAAATATCCCACAAAATCATGAGCTCTCCCTGTTTTCTCTTGGATCTGATCTCCAGGAATCGATCCCGGGTGCTCAGAGGGTCTGAAGGTTAAAATAACTTTATTAAAATAACATTCCCTTCCCCAGGAGGAACTCCTGTCTTGTTTCCTCAGCTTCCTGGGATTCCTGGGATCAATTTTACCATTTTGATCTGGACTGTGCTTGAGGCTGAGTCTGGAGTCTGATTTTCCAAGTGAAAATCTGGGACAGGGAGAGCGTGAAGGGAACAACGTTTGTGCAGGCAGAGAAACGGGATGAAGCAAAGATTCTCCTTGGAATTTGGGTGGCAAAATGTGCATTTATCCTTATCCTCCCTGCTGGAATTCCCCGCGGAGCTTCCCGTGATGGAAAAGGAGCAAAAACCATTTTTGTTCAGCTGGAAAATGCCTTCCCAGCAGGTGGAAGTGGAGGCTGGGAAGCCGCAGGTGGGGTTTGGAAGTGTCCCTGCCCTGGCCAGCCCAGCCTGGTGCCATCAGATCCCTGCCCATTCCATCAGAACTGCCCTAATTGCCAGGAAAACAAAGACAAATTGGAACATGGCAGGCTGGAAGGATGCTTCCCACAGCTAAATAATATTAAAAAAAAAAAAAAAAGAAGAAAAAAAAGTCAAAAAAGCCCAGCAAAGAAAGAAGTGATTCTGCCTGAAGGCCCCTCAGAACAATAGACTTGGTAAATGACTTCAGACCTCAAGCTGTCCCATCTTCCCAGCCCACGGGGATTTGCTTCCCTTCAAAGCAATTAGAAGCTCCACACCAGCTGTGGCTGAGCTCTGATTTGTATTCCGCAAAGTTTTCTCTGGTTCAGTTTTTATTCATTCCCTTTTCTCCCTCTCCTCCTGCTCTCCTGGTGCTCAGGGGTGGTTGGGATTGTAGGTGGCAGCTGCTGGCAGTGATGGATTTTCACCTCATTCCTGGATCAAGGCCTTTCAGTCACTCTTCTCAGTGCCTGAAATTTTGTGCAATTCCCAAGCCGAGGTTCAGAATCGATCCCTGAAGTGGGAACTTCTGCCCAGGCTTGGAAATGGGATGCAGGGAGGAAATTTTGGCCGAGGAAAGATTTTTGTGTCCGGGTATCCCCGCGGGCAGCAGGAAAGGGGGAATTCAGTGCCCAGGTGAGACCCCACCTGCAGAGCTGCCCCAGCACAGGAGGGACCTGGAGCTGCTGGAGAGAATCCAGAGGAGGCACCAAATGATCAGAGGACGGAGCAGCTCTGCTGGGAGAGCTGGGGGTGCTCACCTGGAGAGGAGAAGTTTGGGGTGAGCTCAGTGTGGCCTCACAGGGCCTGGAGGAGCCACAGGGAAAAGATGGAGAGAGACTTGGGACAAGGGCTGGAGGGACAGGACACAGGGAATGGCTTTAAGCTGACAGTGGATAGATTTAGACAGGATTTTGGGCAGGAGTTGTTCCCCGGGAGGGTGGAGATGGAATTCCCAGATTTGCTGTGGCTGCCCCTGGATCCCTGGCAGTGCCCAAGGCCGGGTAGGACATTGGGGCTGGAGCAGCCTGGGACAGGGGAAGGTGTCCCTGCCATGGCAGGGGTGGCACTCAGGGGGATTTAAGGTCCCTCCCAACCCAAATCACGCTCCATGTCCCCAAGTGCCACATCCACACATTCCTTGGACACCTCCAGGGATGTGACTCCACCACTGCCCCTGTTCCAGAGCCTGACAACTCTTCCCATGAAGAAATTTTCCTGTTATCCAACATAACTCCCCTGGTTTGTTCGAGGCCTTTTATCATAATCACATTTTGACACACATTTGTGAAGAGAAATCCTCTCCTGGCTGTCAGAGCTGTGGTCAAGTGGCTTCATTAAAAACCTCCCCATCATTCCAGGCAGGAATTTCCCCTTTCAGTGTTTGCAGAGTGTCAAATAAACCTCGAGGACGCTCCTAATTTTTCTGCTGGGGATATATTTTAGCTAATTAAATTCCTGCAAAGGAACGTCTTAAGCCTGGTCAAATTAAAGAAGGCACAAGCACAGCTTTTCCTTTCTCAGTGTGATAGAGAGAAAAAAAAAACCAACCCAAAAACCTCTGTAATTTTATTGTTTCTCCTTTTTTTCAGGTTGAAGGTGTTAGAAGCTGCCAGAGCCACTGATTCCAATTTGTGTTTCTCCATCTGCATGGAAAATCCATCTGCTTGCAGAAATTGTATTTACACAGCCCCGTGATCCTGAGCAGCCTCAGATATCAGGGATTGAGGCTCTAACGACATTGGAAACCATTTTTTATTAAGAGGCAGAAATTGAATTGGGTAATTATATTTATCGATGGGAAATTAAATTTAACAACTGCGGATTGCCTTAAGTCAGTGTAGCCAGATTTTCATTACTCCAAATGTGAGGAGTTGCTGCTTTGGTGGATTCCTTTCAGCTGGGGAGGAACAGCCTGGGGTTCCTGCTGGGAAAAGGGGATTTTGGATCACAACAGCTCCCACCACCTGGCTGGATTCTCCTTCATGGGTGAAACAAATCTGTTTTCCCTTGTAACAGCCTTTCAGAGACCAAATATTATGGAACCAAAACTGGAAACCTGATGAAGTAATACTGATGAAGTAATAACTTCATTTTTCCCAGGATTTTCCCTTTTCCTGCCTTTGTTTAGCCCCATGTGGGTTGAAGTTTCATGGATAACTTGTCGTTCTCGCTCTGATACCAAACTGTGGGAGAATAAAATTCCTGCCTCGCTCTTAGATGGAGCAGGGTTGGGGTGGAGTAATGTCAGGGCCACAGGTTTGACCTGGGGAAATGTAGGCTGGGCTTAGGAGGGGACCTGTGGGATGCGGATGAGGTTGCCGAGTTTGTGTGGGATGGAAAACCTGGTGTGCAGGGCTGGGACTGTTCAGCAGTGTTGAAAAGGGGTCCCTTTTCGGGGTCTCACCTGGGCACGGGGATGGAATTTCCCCTTTCCTGCTGCCCAGGCTGGGATCTGCACCAGTTGTGGTGTGCCCAACATTCCCAGCCCAGCATTCCCAGCCAGGGCACTCTGCAGGGGAGGAAATGTCCCCAGTTTCCTACAAAAATGAGGTAAAAAAGGAAATTTGCCTGCTGTGATGGAGCCAAGGTCCTGCCTGCACATCTGAGGTGTCTCCCTCTAGTTCCCTCATCAATATTCAAAGCTGGAGTGAATTTGGTGAGCCTGGGATTCCGTGTTTTGGGTTTGTGACCCCAAACTCCAGCTTGGAGGTTGACTTGTCCTATTGCTCGTAATTCCGAATTGTCCATCACTGCACTGGAATTGTGACCTGCGAACACGTCACTCCTGCTCCAGCCACCCAGTCGGGAAAACCCCTGGAATATAAAACCCAGGGAGGAAGATGAAATACTGCAGACAACCCCAAAACCAGGGAAAGCCAGGCTTGCATCAATCAACATTCATGCAACACCCAGGAAGAAGGACTTTCATGTCCTCTGTAAAAATCTTCAGTTTTTTCGTGCCTCTAAGTTTTCCTGCATATCAGAATTGTGTTCTCTTCTGAAGATAAACAATTATCCTTCTCCTAATTCCCATTAATTCCCAAAATGACTTTTAACTTCACCTCTCCTTTCCCTCATCCTGCTCCAAGCTCCTTCCCACAGGGCACATCTCCCATTCACATGTTCCCAATATTCCCGTTAAATCCATGATAACCTCCTTGTTGTCTCACTCCTTTTTTTTTTTTTTTTTTCCTTTCTTGCACTTTTTATTCCCTCAGAAGAAAACGCTCCTGCACAAACCCCGTGACTGAGGCCCACAGAACTCACTCACAAACTGCTCAGTCGCCCCCTGTCATTACTCCTCACTGGTGCTGTCTTTATCGAGCTGCCTGTCTTTGGGGTTATTTCAGATTTATCTGTTTTAATATTTCAGGTTTTATAGCCTGTGGATTGTTCAGTGATCTTTGATTGCATAATTGAAATGTATTTTTCTGCCTCCTTTAAACTCCTGAATTGGCGGCCAGGCTCGCTTGGCTTTTCTGTTCGTCCCTTCAAGGCTCTCTGATTGATTCCAGCGGGGCTCTATCTTTTATTTTTCCTGATAGTTCCCTTTATTATCTCAATAAAACCTCCCGTGTCAGCTCAGCTGAGCAAACTCCTTTTGTACCTGTGCAAACCCAGCCAGGTTTATGATAAAGCACATTTGCTGTGAGGAACAGCGTTAACGTCTTCCTGGGGTCTGGGTGACAACATCCACATCCCCTGGCTCCAGGCCTGGCCTGCTTTTGGCTGGGAGGGCTTTACATTTAGGTTTTCCAGCTCATTTTCACATTTTCACTCTGGATAATTCTCTGGGGGATATCTTTCCCTTTCTCCCTTTTTTTTTTTGTCCCCTTTTCTCCCTTTCCCTGCTCCTTTCTCCTTTTTTTTTTTTCTTTCTCCCTTTCTTTCCCCTTTTGCCCTTTTTTCCCCCCCCCTTTCTCTCTTTTTCCCCCCTTTCTCCTTTTTTCCCCCCCTTCCCTCTCTTTTCCTTCTCTTTTTTCCCTCTCTTTTCCTTCTCTTTTTTCCTTCTCTTTTCCCTCTCTTTTCCCTCTCTCTTTTCTCTCTCTTTTCTCTCTCTTTCCTCTCCCTTTCCTCTCTCTCTCTCCTCTCTCCTTCCTCTCCTCTCTATTTTCTCTCTCCCTTTCTCTCTCTCTCCCTTTCTCTTTCTCCCTTTCCCACTTGCTTTGCTTCTTTTTCCTTCTCTGGTGAAAAGACACTTTCAACTGCAGTGAGCAAAACC